>NW_026916981.1:0-50000 GCF_035046485.1 Aedes albopictus
GGCCAACTTCGCTTCATCAGCCCAGCAGACGACAACAACGAATGAGGAAGCAGAGCGAGAGTGAGAGGGCACCGCGCTGATGTTGTTTGTCGAGGACAAACCGACCAAAATACAGAATTTCGAAGGGCAAGGCAGAAAACTGCCTTAAGATGAAGAAACAAGCCAAAATAGTTGCGAGACTGTATGCGTGTGTGTGTAAGCCGTAAGAAGAGCAGATGTTCCATTTTTTGGTGCGTTTTCGCATGCTGCTTTCGCAAAAACCGAACAAAAAAGTCAGGAAAAACTTGTCCGTGAATCCTTCGTGTTTGGACCTCTGTGCGCACTGTAAGTTTTACATGCCTGTACTGACGGACGACTGGGGAAGATTGCGTGATGTGCTTGGACGGGGCCGGCCAGTGCGATGCCATGCATGATTGGCATAATCAGGTACAAACTGTACGTACGTACAGCAACGCAGGGTTTTTGGACAATTTTCTTCGATGGCTTATGTTGCTCCTTGCAGAAGCAATTCATCAACGGACGAAGAAAGGAGAGAAGCTGCAGCTTGCAAAATTTAAAATAATGTTCGCATACTGGCAGTTGTCGGATTGCGAAATGCTCGCCGCCATGATGGAGGAAGTGAATTCTGATCGGGGGCTGATCGTTGTAATTTATGAATTAATTCTGAGGATCGTCGTACGTGAATGTACGTGTCCGGTGTAACGTTAAGAAATTTTCCTGTTGGAAAAGGCACCTGGCGCGCTTTCTCGACGCTGTACATTGACGTCCGGCTAAGTAGGCCGTTCAAAACTGCTGGTTTTACTTGTAGTCAGTCACTTTACGAATCGATCTAATTAATTTCCAATGTTAAGTGTACTTGAATGCTGATCAATGAGTACTACTTGTTGAATGCTTTATCATGCACACCTTGCACTCGTAAATAGTAATTATCCTTGTTCGTTTTGGATTGGTGTTTCTCGGTGATATCTTAATTAGACTCGTAATATTAGTTTACGTTTCAACCTACTTTTATTTTTTCGGTCATCATCAGAAACTTTCCGCCGCGCCTTCGTTCTTTGGGGCGGCTCACTTAAAGAATTAAGTGAGCCGCCCCAAAGAACGAAGGCGCGGCGGAAAGTTTCTGATGATGACCGAAAAAATAAAAGTAGGTTGAAACGTAAACTAATATTACGAGTCTAATTAAGATATCACCGAGAAACACCAATCCAAAACGAACAAGATTAAGTAAGCGGTGATCCAAACCATATCAAGATCAAATAGTAATTATTGACACACACACAGAGTAGGCATTTGTTTGTTACTCATTCTTCTACAGAGAAGGACGCGTCATCGATTGCAGTAGGCTCGCCTTTCTCCCTAGCAACCGTTGCACTGAGTGGCAATCACATCCGTGTGTAATTGCAAATATACCGTTGTTGTTTTGCGATCGTAAAGTTCCAATCGTGTGTTAGTAAACGTGTCTATTCTAAAACGACGCCTACTGAGCAACGATACTCATTTCATTCAGTCTCAACGAGCGCAAGCAAAACAGTTTTGTATTGAACGGGTGAAGGTCCTACTTGGCGACAGACTGCATCGTTTGCACGATGATTGTTTGCATTCTAGTAACAACTAATAAGTGCATATGGCGCCGCCACACATTTTCCCGCCATTTTCACAATCACTTTGAAGCTGCCGGCCGGTTTGCGGCGTTCCGAACAGATAGACCCGGTAGTCATCCCCGAATCGAGGTCATCAGTCTGCCATTCCTTGGCGGGAATTTGACTTTGCAGTCAGTGTACGGACGGATAAGACTATCTTGCGGTTACTCTCCTCACCTCACCACATGGTGGTGATCATAAACCACCGCAGCGGTACCGTTTGGTAGCTGCAAATGCGCGCCTGGCTTGGCTTATCACCGCCACATTCAGTCATCATAGGTGGCGTCGCCGTTTGATTATGCAACAGCAGCAGCAGTAATCGCAGTTGGCTGCGCGCGCGCAAAAAAGCTGCTACTATGGTGATGTGATTGCTATGATGACCCTGAGAAATTTCATTCACTCCAGAGCCCAGCCCAGCCCAGGGTATGGCGACGACGACGACGGGAGACCAATTGATTTATTATGGGTCGTGGTGGTGATTGACGAAGCGAAATTTTGTGCGGGAATTTTCCGGGGATTCGCTGACGCTGATAAGGCCCGACCGGCCAAAGGCAATTGGGTTGGGTGGGCAGAGCGTAGTTTGTGAATTGAGATTCAAGCGCTGCGCTGCTGTGGAGCTTTTGGTTGCAGTGCTGCCAAACTATCATGTCCTGTAAAAAAAATCATCTGAATGTTCATTAGACAGTATCAGATCAGTTGAGATATCGTAGGTCATCCAAACTGTTCTAGAGTTTAGATCCTAAAGTCTACGGGTGTAACGGTAATTCCTTTCATTGTACAAAGCTACGATTTGTGATCTATTATGTCCAGTTAGTCTTCTGAAAGTTCAATAGACAATATCAGATCAGTCAGAATATCCTAGGTCATCCAAACTGTTCTGGAGTTTAGATCCTAAAGTCTACGTGTGTACCGGTAACTTATTTCATTGTACAGAGCTACCATTTCTTATCTATCATGGCTAGTAAGTCTTTTGGAAGTTCAATAGACAGTATCAGATCAGTCGGCATATTCTAGGTCATCCAAATTGTTCTTTAGTTTAGATGCTAAGGTCTATGGGTGTAATGGTGACACCTTTATTGAACAAAGCTTCGATTTGTGATCTGTCATGTCCAATAAGTCTTCTGAAAGTTTAATAGAAAGTATCAGATCAGTCAGAATATCCTACATAGGTCATCCAAATTGTTCTGGAGTATAGATCCTAAAGTCTACGGGTGTAACGATAACTTCTTTCATTATGCAAAGCTACGATTTGTGATCTATCATGTCCAGTAAGTCTTCTGAAAGTTCAATAGACAGTTTGAGATCATTTGGGATATCTTAGGCCATCCAAAGTGTTCTGGAGTTTAGATCCTAAAGTCTATGGGTGTAACGGTAACTTCTTTCGTTATACGAAGCAATGATTTGTAATATATCATGTCCAGTAAGTCTCCTCAAACATTTGGATGACCAAAATTTTCCCAAAACTATCATGAAGTGACCCATGAGAGTTCAGAGGTTCATGGATCTTATTATGGTTGTGTAACGTTACTATCTAAAACGAAATCAACTCATGGTATAGTTGTGGTTGTTAGTATCAACTGAGCTCCATAACGGTTAAGGTGGCTCAAAATATCCCAAAAATATATAACAACGGTTATTGTTCCTTGAACTACTTTGGTAAATACAAAGCATTATTAACACTACTTATCGCAATGACAAAAGCTATCATCACAAGTCTAGACCTGAAGCTATGTTTTGAGTAGATCTGGAATATCTCAAAACTATCTTGGAATGACTCATGAAATGCCAGGGGGATTACAGATTACAGTTGAATGGGTATTGTTACAGTTCATTGCGAGAATAACTACTGTTACTGTCAAGAGCTAAACTTCAGAACAGTTAGGACGACCCTTAATGCCCCAAAGGTTCAGGTTGGTCCAGTAACCGCAATTGATAACGCAACGTTACTCGGTATTCAGATATGGCGGCTGTTACGAGTGTAGACCTGAAGTTCTGAACTCCAAGGTAGTTTGGCTGGCCTGGAATATCCCTATAGTGTTTCTGAATGACATTTGAGATTTCAAGAGCTTCACGAATCGCAGTAGATTATGCAATGCTGTTTTTATGGCGAAAAGACATAAAGGTATTCTTGTAGATTTGAAGGACTTCATTATAGGACAGTTTGAACAACCCTGAATGTCCCAAAGGTTTATAATAATTTCTAGTACACTTCAGATTGATCCAGTAACAGCGATTGATTATACAACGTTACTCGGTATATCAGATATTGCTGCTGTTACGAGTGTAGACCTGAAGTACTGAACTCCAAGGTAGTTTGGCTGACCTGGAATATCCCTATAATGTCACTGAATGACGTTTGAGATTTCAAGAGCTTCACGTACCCCAGAAGATTATGCAATGCTATTATTTATACCGAAAACACATAACATTATTCTTGTAGGTTTGAAGGACTTTATTATAGAACAGTTTGGACGAACGTGAATGTCCCAAGGGATTATAATAGTATCAAGTAGACTTCAGAATCAGTTCAGAAGTTCAGCGGATGATTATGTAATAATACTCAGTATAACAGATACGGCTACTGTTACGAGTATAGACCTGAAGTTCTGAACTCCAAGGTAGTTTGGCTGACCTAGAATATCCCTGTAGTGTCTATAAATGACACTGTAGATTTCAAGAGTTTTACGGATTCCAGTGGATTATGCAATGTTATTATTCATGGCGGAAACACATCAAATTATTATTGTAAATTTGAAGGAGTTTACAATAGGATAGTTTGGAACACCTAGAACATCCCAGAATGTAAAACGCCTTTTGATATTCTTGACGAATGTTAAATGAATACATATGAACGTAACCCATATCCAAATGCAGCTTTAAGAACAACTGGTGTGTCAATTATTTCATTTCTCCTAACTACATGGTGTTCAGGATGTTCTAGGTTGTCAATAAAGTAAACTTCCCAAATAAAATCATCATGTTGCAGATTATTTGAGAAAATCTTACATGTGTTCCTCCAGAAGTGTCACCAAGAATTCTTTTACGAAATCGGACATGAATTTCTTCGCCACTTCCTCCACGATTTTTTCTCAAATATTTTCAGAGATTGTTTGAGAAATTCTGCCAGGGATTACTTCAGAAATTCCTCTGGATATTTATTCGGAAATTTCTCAAGGCATTCGTTTGGAGACTGTGTATTAGAAATTCCTTTAGAAAATCTACCAAAAATTCTAAAAAATCTTAAAAAGCTTTTCAGAAAATGTTTCAAAAGTTTCTTCGAAAATCTGTACTGGAGTTACTTTGGAAATTCTTCCAAAGATTTCATCAGAAATTCCCTAGCAACTACCAGTTTCTTCAGAAATTCCACCAGAAGTTTCACAATTTCTGTCAGAAAATCTTTGTGTGTTTTTTCTAGAAATTTCTCCAGAAACTCTTAAAAAATTTGAGATCCATTTGGGAATTTTCTGCAGGGATTCCTATAAAAACTGCCCTAGGGGTTTCTTCAAAAAATTTTCGAGGGATTCTTTCAGAAAGTCTTCCATGGCTTTTATTATAAATTCGCTTTATAATTTCTTCAGAAATTTCACCAGGTTTTCCCCCAGAGATTTCTTTACAAATTTCTCCAAAAATTACATTGAAAAAAAAACTCCCAGATTTTTCAATAATTGTTTCATGAACCCTTGCTGAAATCCACTCTAGGATTAAGTTAAAAAAATCTTTCACTAGTTCCTCAAAAAATCTCCCAGATATTCCTAACTAAATTCTTTCAGAGACTCCTTTGGAAACTCCTCGTACATTAGCTTTAAAAAATCGCCCAGGAAACCCTAAAGAAATCCAGCCAGAAATCATTTCACGAAATCTTCTAGGGATTCCTTTAGACTTAAGAATGTCCTCCAGAAATTTCTCCAAGAACGACTTCAGAATGTCTTGCACGGATTGCTTCTTTCAAAAGTGTTGCATGGTTTCCTTTAAAAACATCGTCAAGAATTCCTTTCAAAAATTATTGCATACCTAAATTGTATTAGAAATTCTTTTTCCGTTTTTTTATTTATTTTTAACATAGATTAGTTCAGTAAATTGACAAAGCATTTATCAAGAAACCCTTCCATGAACTTTCTCAAAAATGCTCCATATATTTTTTTAGAAAATGATTCACGGATGCATTGATAATCAGACATTTAGAAACTCTTTCAACATTTTCTCAGAAGCTTTTTAAAGAATTTTCTCCAAGGATTGCTTATAGACATTCTCAAAGAGATTATTAAGGAAATTCCCAAGACGTCTTCACTTTCCTTTAGATATTCTTTCGAGAAATTTCTCTTCCAGAAATTTCTCCAAGGATTTCTTAAGAAATTCTAAGAAGATCATCCAAGGATTCATTCAGAGTTTTTTTTTTCAGAGTCTTCCAGATATATTTGGAAGCATTCTTATGGTAAAGCTGGAAGGTATTCTTTCAAAGATCCCTGCAGAAATTCACACAGAGATTATATCAGAAATTTCGTCGGCTATATTTTTATTTCTCAGAAATTCTTCCAGGAATACCGTAACTCTGGGAATTTTTGTATGGATTCCTCCAGGAATTGATTAAAAAATGTTTAAGATTTTTGTTAGGAGATTTCTCCAGGATTTTTTTTTCTCGAAAATATCTCAAGAGGTTTTGTTAGGTGTTTCACCAGGGGTTTCCAGATGTTTCATCAGGTGTTCTTCCAGAAAATCCACCTATGAAATGCATTCTTAAAATTTTTCTCCTTTTTCCGGAATTCTTTTAGGAATTTATTTAGAACTAGCTGACCCCGGCAAACTTTGTCTTGCCTACTGCGTTTTTTGACGTTTCAAGTCTTAAGCCAAGTCCAAGTCCCCGTTCAAAATGTATGAAAAATGGATTTTCAAAAACACTCAATTTGTCCATGTTTTGTGGCTCATAAACCTTCCTTGGGTGAAAACTAACAGAACAAAACTAAGACGACCCAAATCGGACCCTCCGTTCGCAATTTATGCGGGGTCCCACGTATGCCACTACCTTTTTATATATATAGATTTTCCTCAGATTTTTTTCAAATAGGGCCTGGAACCACTTGGGCAGGAGCACATATTTTGGGCACTTGCTGCTATAACTCATTCAATTTTTAACCGATTGACTGGCTTTTTGAGATACTATCAGATTCGCATAGTATCTCGCCATGTGCAAAAATTCAAGTGAATCGGTTTGAAGTTGACTGAATTATAGTAGCAAGTGTCCAAAATAGGTGCTCCTGTCCAAATGGTCCCACATCCTTCTTAAGAAATTTCAGCAGGGATTTCTCAAAAACTTGTTCCTTGGATTCTTTCAGAAGTTGTTCCAGCATTTTCTTTTGGAATTCCTCAAGCGGTTCCATCAGAGATTCCTCCAGGAATTCATCCATTCGGAATGCACCAGTGAAAGGGCGCTGAAGTCGGGGAAACCTGACTAACTAGTTCTGATTTTACCATGACAGCACTGGAAATAATTTATCACACATCTTGTTAGTAATCTGTCGAAGCATTACAATGACCTTTTTTGGAATGTGCTATAAATTTTGGAATTCAAACAAGCAGAGCACACGCCGAAACAGGTGGTCTTATGGGTGCTCCACAAAACAATTTATTAATATGAAGTGCTCCGCGTGTCAAAAGGTTGAAAACCTCTGCATTATAAACTGATTGGATATTAAAAATTTTACCAATAAAAAATGTACATAAAATCAAGGTAAAATGTACATAACATCGAGGTACCTAAATTTGAGGGTCTATATAATCGAGGGTTCACTAAATCGAGGTATATCTGTAATAAATATGCTTTTTATCTTTCTCGTACACTGGAAAGCATGTATTATGTTCACTCAAAAAACGATTTTTCGAAAAAAGGCTCAGAGGATCATGTCGCATATACCAATCAACTCAGTTTGACGAATTGAGATGATGTCTGTATGTGTATATGTATGTATGTATGTATGTCTGTGCGCAAAGCATGTTCACTCACTTTTAAGGTACTTCCCATTGACCGATTTTACATATTTTAGCTCGAATCGAACCGGAATTTAACCGCATTGTTTGCTATCAAAAAAAAGTCCGGATCGGTCAAGGCGTTCCGGAGTTATGGCCATTTCAGTGATCCTGACCAGCACCGGTAGATCTGTCCGTATATAAAACTGAACCATGACCTATTATGCGACACATCAAACTGCGGTGATTTTTGTAACCTATAGCATGGTTAACGAATTTAGTGCGGAAATCAACACTGGAGAACAGAAACTCCACGGTGCCGGCCCAAAATTCAAGATGGTGGTTGTTTTATAAAATTATAAACCATGCAATATGGGTGTATTTGGTATTGGGAAGATGTCCGGAGTTCAGGAATGGCGATCAGAATATCCAAGATGGTGGCCTAAAATCCAAAATAATGACTCCAAATTCAAGAAGGCGTCTGTTCAGCGGAGTTTTAGGTCCTAAAGATGTCTGGACTCAAAAATAGCGTCTGGAATATCCAAGATGGCAGTCTAAAATCCAAGATGGTGACTCCAAATAAAAGATGGCGGTTGTTGAATGGTGTTGTAGGCTAAAAAATCATGTAATATAGGTATACCCTAATAAAAATGTATTATACACTGCTGATAGGGTGAACGGTTGAAGCATTCCCTGTATCATCAAGATGATAGCCCGAAAGGGTTGTTAAGCACGTTGTATCATATTTTTCTATTAGGGTATTTGAAGTTGGGAATTCTGGAGTCCAAGAAAGGCGACCGGAATATTGGAGATGACGGCCTAAAATTCAAGATAGCGGCTCCAAATTTAAGATAGTGTCTGTTTAACGAAATTTTAGGCCCTAGAACCACGTAATATGAGTATATTAGGTATGCGGAAGGTGTCTGAAGCCCATAAATGGCTATCAGAATATCCAAGATGGCGATCTAAAATATAAGATGGCGTCCCACAATTCAAGATGGCAGCTGTTAAATGGTGTTTGGGTTAAAATATCATTCAATATGGGTATATTTGGTATAGGGATGATTTCCAGAGCACAAAAATTGCAACCAGATTAACCAAGATAGCGGTCCAATGTCCAGGATGGCGGTTGTTTAATAAAGTTTCTGGCTCAAACTATTCAATATGGGTATATCTGGTATAAAGAAGAAGTCTGGAGTTCAAGATGGTGGCTCAAAATTCAAGATTGTGGCTTTTTTAAGTTTAAGGCTCAAACATCAAAATAAACTATATGAATGGATTTTTCTATAACGTATGAAAGTGTGATATTTATCAACATATCACTTGAGTTTTGTTAAAACGGGTTTTCGAAGGCACGAGGTGGATTGATTAGGTTTTTTTTTATGAAATGCTCTGTAATAAACCCCACATCTGGCAGCACTGCATCCTGTGCTCAGCATCCACGCCAACGACGCCATTCCAGTTTCCTCACCGGATCCATCGCAAAATCGCAATAAAATGTAACAAAGTGTCAGTTCATTGATAACTACCAGTAACCGCATGTTCAGTTCACAGCAAAGCGCAAAGCGTAGCAATCGTTGCCAACCTCTGCCAGTCACGATCGCCAAACGGGTCATGACACTGAACCTCACCAAAAGTGCTGACGCGCGAACGCCACCGCGATCGCACACAGCACACCAGGCTGCACGTTTTCTTTTCTTCGCGAGTGAGCGCCAAAGTAAAATAAACATTCCACGGTTGATAGGGAAAGTGGGTTGCTTGGCAACTGAACTAGTCGAAGTCGCATATCAGTCTACTAAGATTTGGAGTTCTGCCAGAGAGTGAGCAACTTTGTGTAGTAATGCTGTCTACCCAGAAATGATTTCAAATCCATCAACGACAGCTGTTCCCTTAGGAAAAAAAACGATAATCTACTCGTACATTTTGACCGCGGTGACACACGGTTTAACCGATTGTCAAAATACCCCATTCGTACGAGTCACGACTCTCCCGTGGCCTGTGCCTGAACCTAAACACACCCGGAACGGAAAATTCAAAACACGACCAAATACAATGAAACCTAATCTGGTTAGCTTCTTCTGTGGGGTTGCTCAGCGCTGCCCGTTTGACTTTCATCATCCCGAATAAATTTTCCGTAAACAAAGCACACAGAACACAGAAGCGAACCACTTAATCGGTTCCCCTCTCCTGATTCTGGTTCTCAGTGCCCGGCATAATTCCTCAGTCAGAGTCAGTATAGTGGGCCCGGAGAGTGATTTAGAGACGCGATCGTTCGTCCCGCGCCCGCACCGCCCACACAATCACGGGCGAAGTAGGCCGCGCGTGATCGACTTTCGTTTGTAAACAAAACCATCGGCTACAATAGCGGAAAACAAAACACACGCACCGTAGTAGGCAGGGGGCGAGCCGAATCGAAGGAGTCAGTCAGTGAGTGATGGTGACGGGACGGGGGCGCTAGGGGTTTCGGAGTTAACGCACACATCTCGTAAATTTCCCCGCCAGTACCGCCCAGCTTGCTGCGACGGGCATCATCATCATCAAGTTTTGTATTCATGTGTACACCTGTTGCACATAATTCTTGTTTGGGATTCGTTATTTGATAGAAGGGATAGACGAGAAAGATCTTTGGAGGGCCGAGCAGAGGGTTTAATGTTGTGCACCTTGCTCTAGCTGGCATTACATCCCCAACTGAGATAGAACAGTCTCTAGACATACTGTTTCAAAAGTTCTTTATAGCTATTGCTTATAAATATGAAACAATTTTTAGTGTGTTTTTGTTATAATCAAAATTAATATCAAATGTAAAATTATGAATCAAAAATGAATAGACAAAATGCATAAAAATGGTTGTATATTGCGGCAGCATTCACAGTTCGAAACAATTCACTTGCACGTTGTCGCTCAATGCCGGTGAACAGAAGGCCACATAAATATCTTAGCTCTTGCTGAGCTCGTTCCATCTTATTGAAAAACAAAACTAAAACAATTTATTGTATGTAAGGTTATCGTGCCATTAGTTGTCTTATACGCTCTACATCTATGCTATTCCAAAGAGATTAGGACGCTTATCGATTCCGTTCTTTTTGGTATCATATGTGTTCGCTTGAAACGAAAAGTACAATAAAGAATCAATCTGGTCATTCACCAATTGTTGAACGGTTAACACTTATTTGGTTTTCCGCGCATACTTCCACAGTAGACAAATATCCAGTGAACGTCGAGTCCTAGTCATTTCTTATACTTCCCATTGAATTCGAATTCTCTTAAGTTCCCTTTCCTAACAGAAAATACGTAGAACATTTGTATCGGAAGTCTGGAACCCAAATATTGAACTCATCCTAAAGCCAGCTTGTCTTAATGTTAACCGATTCTCGCTAATTGTTGAACGGTTTACTTCGGTAGTCGAAATGAAAAAAAAAAAAAATTGATTACAAATGTGTTATTTTTTTTTTCAAGTTCCATGGGAGTTTTGGAGTGGTTCCGTGGGATTTATGAAAGATTTACGAGGCTTTCAGGAAAGTTTCAGAATATTTTCAGAAGGGTTTTGCAGCATTTCTACGCGTTTCGAAGCTTCAGGTGATATTACGGATACATCCCCTGAAACGCCCCTGAGGCCCTTGAGGCTCCCAAACCCCTTAAGGCTTCTATAATAGCTCTGGGAGAACCAACAATCTCATCGAATCTTTAGTTGCAGCACATGCGGCAGCTTCTACATACGCATTTAACATCGATTTGAGATACACAAAGGCAGTTAGAAAGGTTATATAGGGTAATTCGCCAATTGTTGAACGGTTAGTACTGGAATTTTTGTTTTCGTTTGTTTTTCCGTGCATAATTCCACTTTAGTTGAAAAATATCCAGTGAACGTCTAGATCTACTTATTCCTTATACTGCCCATTGGATTTGTATTCCCTTAAGGCTCAAGCATTCGTCATCATTTTTCGAAAATAAAAAAGCAGATTTAGAGCCAAATCAAAACAATGGCCATGAGAATATATTCACTGTATTCCGTTCCTCATGAGGAATGCAGTGAATACATTTTCGATGCAATCATTTTAGATTTGAACGAAAAAACTGCTTTCAAATGTTTGATGATGACGATGATTTTAATGACGAATTGTTCCACGTTAAGTTCCATTTTCTAAGAGAAAATAGAACATTTGTATGGGAAGTCTGTAACCCAAATGTTGAACGCTTCCTTGAGCTCGCTCATCCTAATGTTGGACGGTTCTCGCTAATTGTTGAACGGTTGAAGCTTTGTTCGTAATTGATGACGTATAACCCGACATAAGCCTATCATTCACCTGTTTTTATTTTGGGCACCAAACCCTACATAGACTCAACAGTTATCCGAAGTGGGGCCAACAGTGGTCCAACATTTGATAAAATTTGATCTGACATTGACCCGACATCCAATATTTTTTCACTCTGGCGGATTTTTTCCGGGTTTTTTTCGCCCATTTAGTCATTTGAGTGACAATTCATTCAAATGAGGGAGCGTTCATAAAATACGTCACGCAATAATTGTCCATTTTAACCCCCCTCCTCCTATGTCACACTTTTTGTATGGGGCCTCTGTTTTTTTGTACGGGTCGTCACACTTTGCTGAACTCCTCTCACCTCCCCCCCCCCTCAAAGCGTGACGTATTTTATGGACGTTCCCAAGGAATCGCTTCCCATTTGAAGAGAGCTCTAGTGCACTGAAAATCGTTTTAAACAGAACTGAATGCAAAAAAATGGCTGAAAAGATTTGACTAGAAGCGAAAATGACAGAAGAAAAGAACGCCTTCGAAAGCCCCTGAAATACCCCTGGAAACCCATGGGACCCAGTCAACTCCCGAGAATACCCCTGGAACGACCCTGAAATACTTTGAAAACCCGTGGAAGGCTCCTGAAAAAGGTGAAGTGGAAAAAAATATCTGGCAGTCATGCTAACATCGTAGGTTATGCTAGTGTTCAACAATTGGATCTTAGCTGCATAATGACAGTGTGATAAGAAAAATATTTTTTTCAAATGAAATTACAATGAAAATGTGTTGAAAAACTGTTAAGGACATCCTTCCATTTATTGTAACTATGGTGTGACTTTGATATTTGCGGTCGATTTGCCAGCAAAGCTTATTTCGTAACAGCAATTTCTTAAAATTAATCTTAAGAATTGTGCAGTTTTCGTGTCATCAGCGGTACAAAATTTTCAATCGATATTTTTGACGTAAAATATGTATAATTTTGTAACTTTATTGGAGCAATATCATGACACACATGTATACGCATCTAGATCATACGTTTACGTTGATGGAAAACTACTTAAGTCAAATTTATAATAACATTTTCAAAAACTGTTCAACATTTGGGTAGTGTTTAACAATTGGCGAATTACCCTATGTTGTGGTGCGTGAAAATAAAGAAAAGTTTGAATGTCTGTAAAAGTATGTAGACATATTTAAAAAAAATCTTTTTTGCGATAACGTGGCATAAGATTGCATTTTACAATCGCCATAACTATGCTGAAACGGCCTCCTTTTTTTCACTAGTTCAAGAGTGCCGAAAAGTAGTACTTTTCAGCACTGTTAAGAGTGCCGAAAAGTATTACTTTTCGGCACTTTTGCAGAGGTACACTTTTTGCAAGTTTTTTGAAACACTAATGTTTTTCCGTGGTCTTATGTGGATGCGGTGGCTGCTTCTATGTCTTTTCGACAGATCTAATCTGAAAAGAAGCGATTTCCATTCTGATTTGATCAGTGAGAAGCAGTAGCAGCAAACAACGCTTCTTGACGACGCGACTCCGAGTACTTGTGACACTTACGAACACAGTCTACCTGATTGAAAAAATAACGCTTGTGCGGATACACCTGGTTTTTCTTGAGACATGTGGGGATAGTCAGAAATGATCGTACTTAAGGTGAAAGTGGATCCATTTCCTCACTTTTTGATTTTTGATTTTTTTATAAAATTACGAAGCAATATTTTCAAAATCGGTTTTCATGCACATGTAGTGTATGGATCAAGGTATCTCGTGATTTTTTTCCAGATGGAAAATGTTTTTCGTTTTTGCAGAAACCATTTTTAAACAAAATTTTACAAGAAAATGGTTTCTGCAAAAATGAAAAACATTTTCCATCTGGAAAAAAATCACGAGATACCTTGATCTATACTCTACATGTGTACGAAAACCGATTTTGAAAATATTGCTTCGTTATTTTATACAAAATCAAAAACCAAAAAAATGAGGAAATGCTTCCAGTTTCGCCTTAAGGGTATTTTGTCATAATTGCAAAAACTGTTGTATGCAACTCGTTGCAAAAATCGATTTTTTCAGCACTCGTCGTATTTATCCAACTCGGCAAGCCTCGTACAACTCGTGCTGAAAAAATCAACATTTTGCAACTTGTTGCATAAATAACAATTCTTATGTCATACATAGTACAATATTCAATGTACAAAATCAGTTTAAGAACATAAAAAATAGTACTAATTACCAAAATTATAGCAATTTCTGTAAAACGTGTTTTTCTTTAAAGAGGCTTGCCGTGACTATGATTACAGTCAAACCGTCAAACGCCTCAAATGATAGCACAAACCCAAAACAAAAACATCATAGGAGGACCTTGTAATGTCCTTGAATGATCGGAATAACAAAAAAGGTTTTATTCTGCAATCGTAGTCACCGCATCGACGTTTTTTGGAAAAACATAACTCCGAGATAATTGCGTTGAAAGCTTCAAACCGGCCATTGACGAATAAAGATGGCCCTCCTATCATATCAGGTCTCTTCTCGGACGAGCACAAACAACCTACAATAATTCGACGTAGCCATTCTGACATTGTCTCTAGGATAAATATCATCACACCATATTGTCATGCATTGCGTCTTGTGAATGTCATGTATCTAGTTCTTACATTAGCAATATAAACCGATAAATGTTGCCCCTGGAATGCCTCTGGAACCCCCTGAAACTACATGGAACGCCTCTGGAACCGCCTTAAACTCCATAAAAAACACCTGGAATCCACACTAAAACCCCTGAAGTCCCCTTAGACATCCCTGGAACGCCCTCTGAACTGAGTTTCTCCGGAAATCCAATGGAACGTCCATGATGCCCAGTGAGATCCCATGAAACTCCACGGTCCTAGAACGCCCCTGGGATCCACTGAATCCCCTGGAACGCCCCGAAACTTCTGGTACTCTGCACCGTCTTTGAAACCCTCTAACCCTATGGAAAGCCTATTAAACTCCCTGGGGACCCCTGGAACATTTCTGAAGCGATCCTGAAACCTCCTGGGACACCCTGTGGAACAACCCTGGAACCCCTTGAAAACCATTAGAACACTTCTGCAACCCTATGCAACCCGCTGAGGCCTTTTGAAACACCCCTGAAACTTCATGGTACAGTCCTAGAACGCCCTTGGAACCCAAACACTTCACACTTGACCGTTTGCGGGTTCGTCATAAACTATGTTTTTGTTCGGTGTTACTGCTTTCCTTATATAGTACCCTGGAAGGCTTCCAGAATGTTCCACATTCTGGAACTTTACGTCAATCTGGCTGCACTGCTCGAACGACGTCACTTACGGTCACTCATTTGCAGCATGCATGCGTTCATCCAACTGGGCGCGTCATCACAACTGACATCATCAACCATCATCGTCATCTTCGTCGGTACTGAGTGGTCCCTCACAGGGTTTATTGTCGTCGCCGTGTTTACGTTTCTGTGAGCTTGAGTGACGCTGTTCAAACTCGTAGGGGAAAGTTAGGCACTTTCTTTACCGCTGCGTCCGATGGGCGCAAACAATACCAATGAAAATCAACTGAGATGGCCTGGAAGACCCCTCGAACGCTTCTGGTGCACCTTTGGAATGTCTCTGAAACCCAATGGAACTCCGCTGGAGCTCCCCAAAGTCCCTCAGACGGCCTCTAAGCTACTCGGAACTCCCCTGAAACTATTTAAAAACCTCTGGAACGCCCCATGAAACATCATGGACTAATCATGAAAACCCGTTAGATCCCCTGGAAATCTTTGAACCCCCGTGGAACGTCTTTAAAACGCCATGGAACATCCCTGAAATCCCATAAGACCTTCTGAAACACCCCTGAAACCTCATGTAATCCCAGAAGATACTCCGAGACAAACTCCTGGATCCATTATCCCGTTACAATTTCTGATAGGGATTCCGAAACGAACTCTAGGAGTAATCCCGAGGAAATCTCTTTAAGTTCACATGGACCAAATCAAGTGGAATGACAAATACGAAAAAAATTATCTCAGGAGACCATCTAGTGAGTAACTTACTAACTAAAGATCATCTCAATAGAGGATTCACATTCATTTGAAAAATTCTGCCGAAGACACCAAATGTTAAACTATGGTAACGATATCAGCTCTACAAAGTCTACAGTTAGCTTGGTGGTTGATGGCTATTCCGAAGACGGCGAGTTCGATTCCCGTCCCCGTCGGGAAAATTTTCTCGACTTTCCTATCATTGTACTTGCCTCACAATATACAAATTCATGCATTGGCATTCAAGACAGGCAAAGAATAACTGTGGAAGTGTTAAACGAACATTAAGTTGAATAGAGGCATGCTTTCCACTGAGAACGTAGAGCCATAAAGAAGAAAAAGAAGAAGATCTGCTACAAAGTTACTATACAATTGAAATTGTACTCATAAACTGAGACAAAATGTTATCTTTGCAGCAACGTTTGCGCCACCTTTGACTGACTCAAAAATTAATTGTTCACCATATTTATACGTGGATGTTCTAAAAACAACTTCCCCGAAGACTGTATGCTAAAATATTGTGTAATTCTCAAGATATTTACTTCAAAACTACTGTCCTTCAAATAGAATGTTAGGCGGATATAGGTTAATCACACTTTAAGTACAAGCTCGTTAGAATCCCAAGACGGCCGCCACAATGGATGGTTTTTGAACCTACTCGCGATTTTAAGCGCACAAATCTTATGGAAACCTAAACCTGCACACCGGATCTTCTTATTTTAAACTATAAATAAAAACTACGTTATCATTAGTTGTTAGAGTACATCTTGAGATTTCTACATTTGAGGTTCACTATTGAACTAGGATGCAAATACGTTTGTTCTTAAATGTTTTGTATTTAGTCTTTTTGGCACCGTGATGCCAAACGTTCTGAAAACCTGAAATCCTGAAAAGTTTCTTAAGGCTTCTTTATAAACCTTTCGAATGACATATCAGACTTAGAATAGTTATTTATGCAACGAGTTGCATACAACTGTACATAATTACGAAAAATACACATTCAGTATGATCTTTTCTCGGTACACAAACATGCATCAGTAGGAACCACGTGCGACCATCCCTCGTCAGTGCAGTTTTTTTTCGATCAGGTAGGCTATGATATGGTGTAGCCTATGAACGAGACCCCGTTGTCAAATAGTAGTGTGTGAGGTTTGTCAAAAGTTGGAAAAGTAGCTTCAGCAGCTGCCTTTTCACCCGATTTGCAGTTCGGTTAGGAATAAAAACCGTCCAAATTGGGATTCCAGCTGGTCAATCGATGTAATAACAAGTAGCTGAATCTACGAAAGACACGGAAGTTTGAAAAAGTGTGAGCTGACAAAGGTGCCGAAAAGTGCTACTTTTCAGCACTCTTAAGAGTGCTCACTTGCATCAGTAGTGAAAAGTAGGCCATTTCTGCATACTACAGGCAATTGAAAAGTGAAACTTTTTACAACGTTATTACAAAAAAGTTTATTGTAAAACTATTAAATGATGCCACTTCAAAATAAACAAATTTTCCCCATACAAACCGTTCCATACAAAAAAAAAGTTTCGCAAAGTTTCGCTTCTTGACTACTTCTATGTCTTTCTTAAGGCAACCTGGGAGGCATTGAAATCAAATTTGGCTGCTACCAGCTGCTATTCTGCAATTCCAATCAAGTTGTCGGCGACGATTGAGTTATTCTAATATAAAAATCACCCTATTGGGCAACATTTGATCGTCATGGCCGCTTTTTTTGGTAGATCAATCATAGTAGAATCTAAATCTGGTCTTGGATATCTTAGCAAAGCGTGTTTTTACGAATTGGATTACATTTTGTAAATAGGGACAGAAACTCTCAAACGCCTAAAAGTATGCAATGCCCTTGAAATTTCATGCTATTTGAAACTGTCGTGTTAAAACAACCTGTTCAACATGTTTTTCACATTTTTCAGGCATAAACCATTCGTAGGGTAGGGTAGGAGCATGACATTATGAAATTGACCGGAAAATATTTTTGGCCACCTGTTTGTATGAAGCCGCCCCATAGTGCAGCGGTGCAAGTTGCAGTGAGAACTTGAAGCTTGAAGTTTTATGATGAAAACGTTGAACAAACGCCATTGGACTGATTTGGATTGTGATATAGAAACAGTTCATACTTCATTAAGAATTTAAATATTTATTTTATCGAAATCGAACCGGTTCAACTGGCAAAAATTGTTCAATTTGGTTGGATTCCTTTGAAAGAGTCATGTACGAGCCATCGGTTTGCGATTCTCGCGAAGCAGCATTCATCCAGGTCTCCTCAACCTGCGAATCCAAGCAGGCCAGCGCACTGAGCTGAACCCGATGATTTTTGCATGATGTGTCTCTGTCGGCGATCTTTTTTGGATTTTGTTTGTTTGCTCGCTATCCTTTAACGGCGAGTTCCATTTGGTACGCCCCCATCATACCACGGCGGCGGTGCTTCACAGGAGGGTGGTTGGTGGATACACCCTCCCTTCCTGGCGCGACTGTTCGCGGTCTGTGTGTCTGCAGTCTGCAGCTGTGTGCGCGCGTCTCAACGCCTGCTTCGGTAACGTAGGTCGGGAATTATTGATGCGTTTAGCAGTGCAACAACCAACATGGAGCGAAAAATTGCACTTAGAAGCGGCAAGTTAGCAGTGCCAATGGAAAACGAAAGGATCCGATCCACTGCGAATCCGACGACCAACCACGGCAAGGGAAGCTACATTACAACGCTCTCGAAGAAATGAGTTTACAGGCCAAAGACTCGAGCGTTCTGCAGCACTTGTAAGGCTTCCCGAAGTAACACAGCGTACTCGGTCAGACGGGGCTGGACTATGACGGTATGGCAGGGTTACGCAACTGGAGGAAGACCACGAGGGAGTAGAATAATCGTTTGTACAGGAAAATAGGAACATTACTGTACCGGCAAAATCAACTCACTTTTGCAAACTTTTGTTTGCTGCAAGTGTAGATGAATTATAGATAAATTGAAGGTAACATGATTGAAATCCATCATGTTTTGCTTGTTCCATTGTCAAAATCTCATTTATTAAACATTTTTAGAAACAAAATTCAATGATTAACTAGTGTGCCATCAATTGTTTGATACACTGTTAGAGTATGTGCAGCGACTATATACAGATATAATGTTCTTCTTTTTGGTCCGTTGAAACCGCCGAAGCGCAGCTCATGTGGTGCAAACCGAGCGGAGTTTGCTCTATTTTCTCGCACTAGTCTGTTAATTATTTTATCTATCCACTAAAACGGAGTTCAGCACGACACACAGCCTCCTGTGATCTGTGAGGAGGGTCCCCCCCCCCCCCTACCCTCCGTCATCGTCCGTGTCGAGAAGTGAGTCTTCTATTTTCAGTTGTCTGACGGATGGTTACGCTCTGTCGCTCCTCTCCGGTTGGATCACTTGGTGGGGATCATCTCCCCAGTGCGATGCGTGCCACTACTGACTGGCGTGATGCTTCTTTTGCTATCCAAAAATAAAGCCGTAGGCAAATACACATTCGAATAAAGCCTGCTCAGTTGGAGCCAGAGTTTCTATTTAATCTTATTATCAGCACTAGTTTGGTAACGAATCCGTGCCTACTTCGTTCCCTGTTGCCATGGTACATATGTAATACGTGCGGTTTAACAGTAATTCACGCGAAACATATTTCCGTTCTTATGAAACACAGAGATAGCCCCCAGGCACGACTTTTCACGGTCTACAGCGGGAGGTCATAACTATTATGCTGAAGCTGAAACAAACTGACCAGCACGTGTGGTAGGATGCTTTTTTTTCACTGAAATTTCGTCTGTCATCGTTCGTTTTGTACGGCCAACCAGGGAGTCCGGCGACGACACTCGTTCCGGTGGCATTATGCCATGTAATTATGTGTCGATCATTAATCATCTCTTTTCACAGCTCACAGCTAATCTTCCGCTAGCGAGGAGGACCGCCAAAGGGCCTGCTAAAGTAATCCTCATAATCGGCACCGGCTAGACTAGGGAGACTAGAGACGATCAAAGCAGGCGCCATTCAAACTGCACTCACTGACTGGTCAGTCAGGCAGGACAATTAAAACCGGCAGCTAAATTGCACGGTCCTTTCTAACGGAAGGGTCTCGGTCGCGCATAGAAAGGCAAACGATTTTCGTCATCAATGCGGTGGGCAATTTGCTAACTGTCACTTTTATGCGGTCGTAGTTGGCTGCTGCTGCAGCAGCGCTGACATATTGAATCTACCGCACATATGACTCTTGGGATCAATTTATCCACTTGTCCGGAGATTTATCGCGCCTCCTTCGATGGCTAGACTACTTTGGTTCGCAGAGAGTGCGAACGAAACGATTACCTCCCGTAATGGCATATTTGATGGATTATCTGTACTTACTTACAACGGTTAGAAATTAGACATAATTGTGACGTTATTATATTTTAAATTAAGTCTTACTGTACGTTCTCCAAATCGATTAGTTACATCTAATTGACACCATCGCAGCGGCTCGCTTTGCAAGGTGTTAAGCGATGTGCGTTGTAACTGATTCCAATTTTTTTTTCATTTGCTTTGTAATTGATCCCAATAAAAACTGAAAAGGTAATCTGAACGATTTAATTCGGTTGCTTCGGGATATATCCGCATCGGCAAATTTTTAATTTGGTATCTTCCGCTAAAGCAACATCAAACAATCAGAGTCGGACCATTTATGATAGAAAAATTGCGAGAAATAAGCATGATGAGCATACAATCCGTAATTGCTACTCGTGGATTAAACAGAACAACCGGAATCACACCGAGAGAATCAATCAATGGTAAACCGTTCTCGATGCGAACAATTTTATAGCTCAATACAAGTGGATGGTGCCGACTACGTCATAACGGCTAACGGGGAGAAGGGAAGGCATATTAGTTCGACAACCGTTGTTATTAGAGACCGAGATCATCTCTCCATATTCTCAGAAAGATATAAAAAATACAAAATTGGCAGAGAAAGCTATTGAATTGTGAAGTGCTAGGTTTAGTATTTTTTTAAATGCTGGAGACCCGGGAATAAGGAAACCTAAAAATACTCAAGGAAATGGTTGTACAAATATGTACTTTGAATTGTCCCCAGTTTCAGGATGTTTTGATGTGAAACATAAGAAAATAACAATATGGTTGTCACATTTTCAAGAACACTAGTCTTTAAAATTTGTGAACAAATGCGCGTGTTTTGCAATAGCTTCTTTTTCGTATGTTTGTATACAAATTTGAAAAATTCACTCTTTTCAACTACATGATTGAAAACAAAAATAAAATAACACAGAAATCTATAGTTTACCCAATTTTATCAAACATTTTCTATCGAACATTTTGGCAAAATGTTATGTACTTATGAAACTTTTACGAGAAATACCTACGTAAAAATCTTAGAAAAACAATGTTGAATTCCAGTAACATTTTTTTTTAATTCTCTACATTCGGAATCTGCAGAACCAGTTTGTAGTATTCTTGCACACAATTTATAAAAAATCTTAAGAAATTATCAAGACGATTTCTTGCCACAACGCCTTTCTCGATTTTTTTTCAGGATTCTTGCTAAGTTGCTGAATATTATTTTCGACAGGAGGCACTTCGAGAATACCTGCCACTGGGAATTTCGTCAGCCAATATTTGAAAATAAAAAAAATCTCCCACAAATGTGCTCTAAATAGTGTTTTAGTGATTCGACAAAGTATTCCCCTTAGTTTTTTTTATTAAAATCATTAGGTTACCTTATAAATTTAAAATAAGTATCACTTGAAATTAAACCCAAAACTTCCAGCGGAATTTTACTAAGACTTACTTAGGGTGAGATGAAACAAAAAAAAAATACTTCCTTAGAATCCCGCTCGAAAATACATCAGAAATGAAATCCTCGATAATCGCAGGAATTCTAAGAAAATCGTTTTCTTACTCGAATTCCTTCAACTTTTTTTTTAATTAGGCATCCCATCAAGACTTGTTCATGGAATTCTTCAATTTCCTCTCGCTGATGCTCAAGATTGTTTTTAAAGATTCTACAATTAAATTATTTCTTTAGGATTTTTTTCTAAAATTTCTTCAGAAGTTCTGTTCAAGGATTTCATCAAGATTCCCTCCAAGGGTACCTTCAAAAATTTCTTCAAGTATTAAATCAATACGATTTTTATTACTCCAGGAACTCCTCAAGCGATTTCTTCATTGATTCCAACAAGGATTTCTGCAGAACTTTTGTTCATCGTCGTTCAAGATTTCTTTTCCAAAAAGTACTGCAGAGGTTTCTCCAATTATTCCAAAAATCTTAGGAATTCTAACGAAATTTCTTCAATGATTTCATCTTGAATTTCATCAAAGATTCCCTTAGAAACTTTTTCAAAACACCTTCTTGAAAATTTTAGTTAGCATTTCTAATACCTTCTACAATCATTTGAGAAAAAATGCACCAAAACTCCCTCAAGCTTTCATCCAAGAAATCTTCAAGTTATTTTAAATGATATTCCAGAAATTTCTTCAATAAAACTTTAGAAACGATGTTAGATGTTTCCCACAAGGATAAGAACAGAGTTTTTTTCAATATTTTTTTAGAAATCTATGCAAATATTCCGTTAGGAACTTCTTCGAGGGTTTATTTATAAATTTCTTCAAAGATGTTTATTTTGCTCGCGAATCTTTTATGGTCTTTTGCGCAGAAACTTCTAAGAAATTCCTTCAAAATCCTATCCTGTCAAATATTACTTCACAACGTTGTTACGGGTATAAATATTTGTTACATAAATAAGACAGATTAATTGTTAAATTTGTTATAAATTTTATATTCGTGCGTTCTTTGTGTTACATGTTTTATTTTTACTATTCCCAGAGTTTGTAGGGTTCTGACAGAACAGAGGCTCATGAAATGCAATCCTATCTGGGGTTCGTTCAAACATTACGTAACGCAAATGAGGGAGGGAGGGGGTCTATCGCTGTGTTACAAAATTTCAAATCTTATCATACAAAAATTGTTACGTGGGGGAGGAAGGGGATCTAAAATTGTCATATTTTGCATTACGTAATATTTGAATGAACCCCTGGATTGCCAACTTTCAGGCCATTTCGGGCAGCGGTCAAGTACTAGAGTACACCTTCCCCTGCCACGGACTTCTAGTCATTGAGCTCCAGTATCGAAACCCGAAACGGGATGCCAGATTAGGATTAGTTTTCCTAGACAAAAACGAGCTATGAAAGCAGCAGCAATGACTGTCAACTAAAAGGCGAAATGCCATTCAAAACACTAACTCCAGGATGACTGATGGACCAAGAACTAATATGAAATCTCGTCATCCTGTGATCGGAAGGTGATATCCATCTGGATAACAGGGCACATTTATGTTATATGTTGTGCTGTGTCCATTTGTGATGTTTCTAAGTTGTGTATTTGTAAGGTTCTGTGTATCGTGATGTGTTGATCCTTTGTAATAATTAATTTTCTTTCATTTTTGTAGTAATGTTCTCTAAGGATTTCTTAAGGGATTTTGAATTATTATAAGAATTGCCTCAGTGATTGGTTAGAATGTCGTCAAGAGTATTTTACAACATTCTTGCAAAGATTTGATGAATTATTACTCCTGGAATTTATCAAGGATTCTATCAAGAATATCTCAAAGAATTCATTTTGAAAATTCCTCAATAATTTCTTAATAAATTCCAGAAAAATACCTTTAAATATTTCTCCAAGGACTCCTACAGCCCTTCACGGGAATATTCATCCAAAACATTCCTCCAGAAGAGAAACAATCCTTCAGAATTTCTTCAGAAAGTTCTCCACACTGTCTTCCAGAAAAAAACCTTTAAATATCTTTAAACGCTTGTTTTTCGAGGAATCAATCAGAATGCTTTTGTGAAAGCTTTAAATATATATGCCTTCAAAGTTTACATCAAGTATTTTTCTAAGGATTTTTCAAGAATTCCTTCGAGGATTTCTTCAGGGATTTGTCCAAGGATTCATTCAAGTGGTCATTTAAGGTTTTTTAATCAATTCTTCCGGAAATTCTTTCAGAATTTCTTCCAAATATTCCTTCGGGAACTCCTCCTCATTGAATAATCCCACTAATTTAGGATTCCTGAAAGATATTCTTTTAGATTCATTTGGGAATGTCTCCAAAGTATTGTTTAGGAACACCTGATAGAAATTTTTCCAATAATACATCATGGAGTTCTTCCAAATTTATTCTTGGAAATTGTTTCAGGTTTCCGTCTCAAACTGATTTCATTTGAAATATCTTCGAAAATTACTTCAAGAATTGTTCCAATGATTTCAACTGAACTATTCTCCAAAAATTACCCAAACAATTCCGTCAGGCAATCTTCTAAGTCTTTTTTGAGATTTCCCTAAGAAGTAGCTTCTACAATGATATCTTAAGAAATTGCGCTAAGAATTTCATCAGAACTTCCTCAGAGAACTCATAAAGGAATACCTCCTACATGTATCTTACAGAATTTGATTTGAATATTTTTTTTTATTTCTCCGTACATTCTAGCATATTTTTTTTTCGAGGATTCTTTCAGATTGTTTCAGTAATTCTTCAAAACATTTCTGAAAGGATTCCATTCAGTGAGGATTATTTCAGAAATCCTTTCAAAGATCTTTTTACAGATATTTTTAAGGATTCATCTAGTAGTCTATTATTTATTGATTTATTAAGGAACCCCTCCATGAACTACATACTTCAAAATTTTATCCATGGAACCCTTTCAAAGAATAATCACTCAAACAAGATGTTCAGTAATTCCTCCAATCAATCATTTGAGAATACCTGCAAGAATTATCTTAGAAGTTTCTTAAAAGATTCCATCGATATATGCTCCAAAATTTCTGCCACACAAGAAATTAAGCATGGATTTTTTCAAGGATGTCTCCAACAATCCCGTAATAAAAAAAATGGAAAGTTTACCAACCAAGAGTTGCTTAAGAAATTCCACCAACATTTTTTTAGGAATTTTACCAAGGATACCGTAAAAAAACAACTTCCATAGAATTCTTGAGCGGTTTTATCAAGAATTTGGTCACAAGTCCTCCAAAAATATAATATGTTAAGAGAATCCTGTGAGGATTTCGACCAGTATTTCTCCAATTACAATTTTCCAAAGATTCTTTCAGGGATTCAACCTAGTATTCATTCAAAAATTTATCAAGAATTCACTTAGGTGACATTTAAAAAAAACTCAAGAGATTTTTCCATTATTTCCATCAACGATGCCTGAGGGAAATTTCTTCAAGGATTATTCAAGGAGCTTTTCCGAGGTTTCCCCTATCACATCATTCATAAATTGCTTTACATGTTTTTGCAAGATAAGATGTCTATAATAAATTTATCCAAGAAGTCCTTCAAAAATTCCTCTTGGAAATCCGCTTTTTTCAGGATTTTTTTTTCAAGAAAATTCCCTATGACTTCTGCAAGGATTTCTTTCTAGAACCCTATAAAAAAAAATCAGCTCCGATTTCCTCGACCATTTTTTCTGGTTTTCTGAAGTATTTTTTTTGTCTTCCAACTTCTTTCTTTTTCCTAATTCTTGGAATTAAAAGATGTGCAGATGATTCCTTTAGCAAGCTCTCTTAAAATTCGTTCTTTTAAAAATATACTTCTAACAGTATCACATTAATTCAGGAAATCTTTCAAGTTTACGGATTTCCCAAAGGCTTTTCTAGGAGTTCAGTTCCATCCAAAAATTCTCAAGGAGATTCTGAGTAAGTCTTTGAATGAACAATAAATGAAATCCATAGAGAAAAAGTTGTTTTTTTTTTGAAATTCACAAAATACGTAATCGGAGAGATTTCTGTAGAAAACTTGAACATTGATGACCGTTTTGGCATGAAGTTGATGCAGTTTGGTTTCGAACAATATCAAAAGTGTATGAAAAAGTGCCTTTTTCGGCAATTTTCGCAATGTTTTTAAAATTTATGTCTTGGACACTTTTGCAGAACTCATGGAGACCTATATACCCTAAAATTATCCGCACTTTCGTGCACAGAGAAATATGAAAAAAATAAATATAAACAACGTTAGTGTCGAAATATCTGCAGTTCCTTTCTGTGCGCAGTTGCTCTGGTAATAATTTGGTAGTGGTCACTTTAAGCAAAGATATAAATGTATATTTTTAACGAGCGGTGAAGTTCTCGAACGAGTTTTTCAAAACTGGTAAGATACTTCTTGTAGAACTTGATCTATAATTTCTGTCAATCTTTGGTGGCGCTAAAGCGAAGGCGAAACCTACGACACTTCATTGATATCGGTCCAACGAGGAACTGGTCTCTCTTGACCTATGTAATAGCCGGTCAATGTCGCAAATTTTCACATCATGAGTGCTCATTATAACTTATCAATTGTATTTTAATCGCTTGTGATTGAACTATATGCACTGCTAATGACCAAATAACAAAGAGATAGCAAAACGATCACGATGTTACTCGCAAACGATTTTGCACACATCTGACAGTGCTGCCACTTGCGCGCCCGGGCAGCCGAACCTTATCGAATGGGTTGGTTTTAGAAACTGGAGCCTACAGCAAAAATATTCGCCCAAGATTCCATCTGATTGAATTAATCAGAACCCAGAATACGATCGCCTACTCCAGATCATTGATCCCAATCAGGAGTGAAAATCGAGAGAAGAAGCAAAGAACCGAAAACGCCGAATGCTACACATATTCTGGGTCATAAATAAACGCTTTTTTGACTTATTACGCAAGCGCCGCCGCCACTGTGCACCGTCATCCTCCGTCATTCCCACTGCTGCTGTCTGTGTGCTGCTCCTCACCAACAACGAAAAGCGGTGCAGCAGGCAGGTTCATCACAGCAGGCGGTCCAAGGCCATATGTGCCGGACTGCCGGGCCGGGCGGAGGTTGCACCAATTGTGGCGATGCCCACTTGGATCGAACCAGATCCACGTATCAAACCAGAACCGGTGCGGCGATGACGACGAGAAGGGACTGCTTCCTGCATTTAGAGACTTCCTTCTGCAAAAGGACGGTAGGACACTTACGTAAGTAACGGGCGTTAAAGGAAAAGCTCTCTTTTTTTTGCTTCTGACCATTCTTTAGATTGGTGAGTATGCGAACCAATTAAGGATAATTAATTTTTCTATGAAGTGCGGTAGGTTAGAAAACGTATCTTGCGGAAGCACACAGAGAAGTTCGAGAGATTTTGAAACCATTTATGGATGCTCGTTTTTAAATTTTAATCGAAGTTACGTAGAACGTTTACAACTGAACAATAATTTAGCATCTTATTTCTCTCAAACTGAACCAAATTTATATTCAGAGTTACTCATTCAAATAAAGCTTAAGAATGATAGAATCTAATACTTCTATCAGTTTTTTATGTCATTATCAATGCTTGCAGTATATCGGGAATGCATTACAAACATCAAAGTGGCAAGGCCTACTGTTCAGCGTTATTAACTAATATAAAACCATCGAAACGTGGCACAGCCCGCTGTGACTTCTATTCCAAATGCAAGATATTGTTTAATGACTATCTTGATACGTTCCACTAAATTACACTCTATCAAGTAATTACACAAAATTGAGAATTATCAAATGTTTGAAGTCTGTTTCCGGTTGCAATCTACCGAAGAAAAAAATCAACCCGCAGATGCCCAAAGAATTGTCCTGATCAATCTGGACGGGACGAATGAAGTGGTGGAATACATTCAGGACGAATGAAAACCCTAATTCATCACACAATAAAAAATAGCGACAGGTGCTGGAGAGCTCGAAGAAAGAAAAAAAAACCCACTTCATCCCAAGAAAGTGGCAACCTACCAACTTTACCAAGAAGGCATAGACAGACAGAGGTATTCGAATGCTGTTCAGTTTTTTTTTATTTCCTCCTCTGAAGAAAAGAGAGGCACCCCGATGGGTGCCAAAGTGAAGTCATAAAATGACAACATTTCGTTTAGGTTTTGGGAAATAACAGGTGGCTTCGATCGACCATCAAAAGGCCATCCAAGTCGTCATTGAATTGAAATGCTAGATGTAGTTTGAAGTTGGGACGTTTTATGGGATACTGAGCTCTATTTCTCTGCACGTAGTACCTACTTGTTTAAGTTCTGAGGATGTACCTACAATGGGTGAACAAGTTAAGCCGGCGACGGTATAACAATGGTAGCAAGCGTAAAAATCGTGTCTAAACGGCCTTGCTCAAATGTAATTTGTATAATTCGATTGCTTCGATCGGTGATTAACATGCGGTGCAAGGTTGACACGCACTCAGAAAAAAAAAAATCATCACTAAAACCCAAGGTTTATATAATTTCCGCGCAACTATGAAAATGGGAAGACCCTACAACCTTAATAATGCTTGTGTCGTCAGTCGTGGTGGGCGCACTGATTGTGTTATTATGTCACGCGTGAGTTACATGCCTCTCGGAATGGTGTTCCCTAGCATAATATCAACAGAGGACAACAATAGTGGAGCACAAGAAGCCATAATAATTGAAGCCGTCGGGCAATTTGTGTTATACGTGAGCTCTTGACACATTCGTTCGTAGTAGGCGACAATTGTGCCAGTTTCAAATACAGGGTGTTAGGTTCCTGAGTGCAAACTTTTTAAAGGGTGATAGAGGACCATAAATGGTGAAAAAAATTGTTCTACGCATATGGTCAAATCTCAACCGTTACGTAGTTATTGAACTCCCCGTGTTTTTGACTCTCATTGCCTTAACTGGCTATAACTTTAAAATGGTCAAACTTATCACTGTTTTTTTACCCTTATTCGAAAGATTATTGAATTTTCTATCAAATGGCATCTTGGAATAGATTGGTTTAGTTAAATTGCTAAGTTTACTAGAGCGAAATAGCTAAAAATAGTGTGTTTCAATTTGTTTTTGTCAATTATCTTTGAAACATGCGTAATAAATTAGAAATCTGTCTTAGGCAAAGTTGTGGCCCCTGTTCTACTCTACAATTCTTTCTTTGACGCCAAACTTCTAACTCTTATCGTTTTCTTGCAATTTTGATTTAAATGTGCAGTACAGTGTGCAAAAAAGTGCTTTCTATGAAGATTGCAAATTTATGATCTGAAATGCGAAGTTTAAATCGAAATTGCAAGAAAACGATAAGAGATAGAACTTTGATGTTAAAGAACGAATTGTAGAGTGGAACAGGGGCCAAAACTTTGCCAAAGAAAGAATTTTAAATTATTACGCATTTTTCAAAGAAAATTGACAAAAACAAATTAAAACACAATACTTTTGAGCTATTTGATCTAGAAAACTTAGTTATTTAACTAAACCATTCGATTCAAAGATGCCATTTGATAGAAAATTCAATAATCTTTCGAATAAGGGTAAAAAAACTGTGATAAGTTTGACCATTTCAAAGTTATAGCCAGTTAAGGCAATAACAGTAATAAACATGGGGAGTTCAATAACTACGTAACGGTTGAGATTTGACCATATGCGTAGAACAATTTTTTCACCATTTATGGTCCTCTATCACCCTTTAAAAAGTTTGCACTCGGGAACCTAACACCCTGTATATACGACTACTTATGTAGACATCACTGCCTAACCAAACAGGAATGCCAGTGATTTTTTTGAATGAATTTACAAACCATGGTAACACGATAACCGAGATCTGGGTCCATTTCGACAAATTTCTCCCAAAATCAAGACTTGCCAGTTTAGAGTTCAAGACTTTTCAACAGATTTTGAGCAACTCAATCTTGCGTAAAGCCTTGAAGATTCGTATTGTGAATTCGTTGAAAAATATGCCAAAATTGAAAAGAAGTTTCCTTGAGTTTAACCCTAAAAGGGATACCTGGGGTCCATTGGACCCCAGGCGCCTTCCAGAGCTCGTCTTTGATGGAACACACTCAGCGAGGTAACGAAACTGAGGCCATGAAGGTATACCTTTTAGGGTTAAATAGGTTTTCACAAAAAATGGATGTATTTCAGGAATTCTTGGAGATTATCCCAAAACATTTGTGGACAAATCTTCAGATATACCTTTTCCTTCACTGTTTGTTTTTTTTTAATTTAACCATATTTTTTCAGAACTTCAACATTATAATTCAGGAAGTACTAATGAAGCATAAAAGTTTGGATCTGGAATGTAACGCTAGAAAGAAAATTATCACAAAAAATTATAGAAATCCAGCTGGATTTCTCCTATTAGCTTCAACTGGAAATTCTTGAAACAACAACAAGTAAGTTGAAATAAAAATCAGGAAACACAAACTGACAAAATGAGTCATGATTTAGTTTTGTATGAAAATACACCGTAACAAGTGGCATGATATCATGACGAGTTCTGCTGTAACATAACCTCGACGTTGCATTTCCCAATTTAGACTTAAAAAGGATAAATCAGTAACAAATTTTGAAAACGACGTATAATCAATGCTACACCATTGATTATACGTCGTTTTCAAAATTTGTTACTGAAATGTTGACATGAAATAATGACGAGCATTTATTAAATTATAGGCCTTATTCATGAAACTAATATTTCTCAAGTATGATTTCGATTTAAAAGCAAATGTGCTGCTTATCATGATATCATGCCGTATGTACTCTAGAATCATGACTTGTGCTGTGCAACCATAAGCCTCATTCCTAAAACAAAATTTTTTTTCTTATGATATGTGTTCCACCGGCAAAAAGTGGAACGCTCCTAGTGACGAATACTTTTGATTCTTAACCGGTCACTCAATTAATATTGAATGGTGCGAAATAAATTCAAATCTGGAGCGGACCTGGTGTGATGGTTAGAACACTTGACTATCACGCTGAGGACCTGGGATCGAATCCCACTCCCGACAAACTCGCAAAATGTGAGTTCTTCCTTCGGAGGGAAGTAAAGCGTGGGTCCCGAGATGAACTAGCCCAGGGCTAAAAATCTCGTTAATACAGATATAAAAAAAAATCAAATCTACAAAACAGTGATTGAAATTGGGTATCCGTATCGTCATGGTAGATAAAGAAAAAATATATTTCTGGGATTCATTAATTTTGGCTTCACAGGTTTGTGTAACGAGCAAAGCTGCGCAATATCTGTCATGTCAGTTAACTACTGATTTTGCACCACTATCACTGTCACTGTAGGCATGACAGGCAACGAATTGATACTGACCCGCACTGCAGATCACTATCATTGCAACTGAACTGATATTTTGGCGATTCTAGCCATTCTCAAAAATTTCAATGACCAACATGCAATACTTGTTATCACGGCAAGCGTTTATTTGAAAATGTTTGAGCGATTTTTAAAGCTGACCCATCAGTGATATCTACACGCCATCAGAGTCAATTCAATTATGATGGATAAAGGAAAGTGACGGCGATTCAATAGAACACACGCTGAATTGAATCACAACCAGCCTATCAAAATCGGCAATTTTCTTACCCATTGATACTTAGAGAATGCAACTCTGGTAAAGAGTAGAAAACTCGCACCCGTTTGTTTTGATACATGATTTTATGACTCAGTGGCATGGTTCCATGACTTAAAGTCATGATGTTTGATAAATGAAAGAAAGAATACGTGTGTCATAGTGCCTTTGGCAACCATGACTGTTTTCTATGAAAAGGATCAGAAATGTTTGTGATAATCATCGTTAAAGTCATGATATCATGACATTTTTTATGATTTCATAACTTTTTCGTCATGAATTTGATAACGAGTTTTTCCCGTACAGTAAAAATCAGTTCCCTAGAGCTAGAAGTTTAAAGGGTCAATGATGGATCAGTATTCATACATTTGATCATTAAGGCGAAACTGGAAGCATTTCCTCACTTTTTGGTTTTTGATTTTTTATTTAATAACGAAGCAATATTTTCAAAATCGGTTTCGTACACATGTTGAGGATAGATCAAGGTATCTTCTGATTTTTTTTTCGTAGTGGAAAATGTTTTTCGTTTTTGCAGAAACCATTTTTAAACAACATTCTACAGAAAAATGGTTTTTGAAAAAATGGAAAACTTTTTCGACACGAAAAAAATTCAAAAGATACATTGATCCATACTCTACATGTGTACGAAAACCGTTTTTGAAAATATTACTTCGTTATTTAAAAAAAAATCAAAAACTGAAAAATGAGGAAATGCTTCCAGTTTCGCCTTAAGGGAAAATTGATGAAATGAGTATTTTTCCATTATTTGCATATGTATTACCAAAGAACGCAAAATAGTAGTCTAAAGATTGCTTCAAGTAAACAAACAAAAATTGAGAAAAAAAATCAGTGTGTTAACCCATTCTAATCCTCAACGACAATGTACTCCTCAAAAAGGCTTTTTTACTTTATATTTTTTATGAAATAAATAATTTGAACACTTGTAAAAGCTCTTCATGAATTTATTCAAGACAGTATTCTAGGAATGCCGCCAAAAATACGATGTAACCTCTTTTTATACCATGGACGGGGTGGCATTAATAGGATGTTTTTACATAAATTAAGTTATCTATTACTTTAACCCTTTCAGGACGGTTGGGTCATTTGAACCTCGCTGACGTGTTCTACAGCGGCGAGGTCGGTGGAAAAAGGCGTCTCGAAGGGGTTAAATAAGGCAACCTAGTGCTCCTTGGGAATTCAGATGTTACCAAGAAAGAGCCTAAAAGGAAGGGACAAATACTGCAAAAATGGCTGTAGGTAGTTTCAGCAAGTTGATTGTGCGTTGCAGTGGCTGTCCAGCGAAGTTTCAGTGACGTTACAAATGATTACATGGTTACAGAGAGGCTCCAGGGAGTGTCAGAGTCTTCTAAGGACTTCCAAGGAAGTTCATCGGATTTTCAGGGACTTTGCTGTGTGTTTTATGAGATTTCAAGGAGTTTTTAGGGAAGTCAGAGGTATTTCAGGGATCTCAAGGAGTTTCAGAAATTATTTGAGGTATTTCCGTTCGTTTCAGGAGGTTTCAGGGATGCTTCAGGAAGTTTCATGGAGTTTTCAGGGGGGGTTATAGGTGTTTCAGGAAGTGTCAGGATCGTAGGAGATCTCAGTAGGTTTGCAAGGAGTGTTTTAGGCGAACTCAGGGAGTTTCAATAGCGTTTAAATGAAATCAGGCTTTTCTGGGTTATAGGCTCCCAGGGCGTTTCCGGTATTATCAGCAGGTTTCATGGGATCTCACGAGGTTATATGTGGTGTTTAGAGGAGTTTGAGGAGTATCAGGGGATTGCATGTGTTTTCAGGGGCGTTTCAAGAGCGTTGCAGGAGATTTACGGAGATTTCAGAGGTGTGTCAAGAGTGTTTTGGAGCGTTTCAGGAGGTTCCAGAAAGTTTAGGGGCGTTTCAGAGGGATTGAGGAAGCTCCAGGTTCAGGGCCGTTCTTGACACCCTATGAAACCTCCCGAGTATCCCCAAAACAGCGTCTGAAACTCCTATGGCTGAAATCCCTTGAAACTTATCTAGAACATCCTAAAACGCTCTAAACGTCTTTTAAACTCTCCCTAAAATCTTCAGAAATTGCCAGTAATGCCCTCGCCTTGAAATGCCCTGAAAACCCCTTGAAACATTCTTGCAAAATCAATTAAACTCCTCCATGAAACTCTTTATTGCTTCTCCCTAAGTCCTCCTAGTCCTCGCATATCCGAACTATTAGCCGGTGCAGGCAGGTGGTCTACTTTTACGAGCCCATGTTGATGAGCTTAGCTCCGAAACCATCCTTATTAGCTGACTTATTGTTCTTGAGCTTAACTTCCCTCAATGTGGGACTTTACTTGTTTTTGCTTTCTGATGTTTTCTATTCTCCCGATGCTTTTTCTGTCCCTAATGTCTGCACTCTTCACTCCATTCAGATGTCGTCGTAGTGCTCCTTCATCTGTTGATCACCTCACGTTCATCCGTCAAGATGCTCCCGTCCTTATCCCTGCACATTTTGACTCGCGGCACGAAGCATTTGTGGGATGCGTTGAGCTTCTGGTAGAACTTCTGTGTTTCTTGTGAACAACACAGCAGTTTCATTTGTTCGCGCTGCGCTTCTTCCAGTCAGCGCTTTTACTGCTGGAAGAGGCAGATCTGCTGTTTCCGCGTTCTTTTATATCGTTCCTCGTTCTGCCGAGTGCGATGCTGCAGCATGACCGCTCTTGCTGCGTTCTTCTCTTCTCTTCCAATATCTCTCTACACTCATCGTCGAACCAATCTTTCCTTCGGCACTTTTCCACATACCCAGCGTTGGTCTAATCTACGTTGTTGATGACTGCTTGTACTGTACTCCAACAATCCACGAGAGGGGCTTCATTGAGCTCGCCCTTATTTCAATTATGTACTGATTTGAAATCTATCTTCAATTTGTTTATGCAAGATACAAATAAGTTGCATGAATTAAGTCTGTCCAAAATCTATTCTAAGTAAGTCAAATGTAGTCAGTATGAATAGATGTTCTTAGATCTAGCAATACTAAACGCCGTGCATTTTATTTAACGTTTTTAAATTAATTTTCAAAGTCAAGCTCCTGCTGACGTCTTTGTAATTTTGATCAAATATACTAATGGAGATGTCACCACCTATGTGCATACATAAATGTCAGCCCGCGTTCGAAAAAAGCCTTCATCACCCTTCCTTTTATCTTGCTTATCATCGGTTGGCCATCACAAATACGAAACGTTAAAAGAGCATAATTATTGCATCAACAACCAATCCAAAGGTGCACAACAACAATGTTATCAATTGCTTGTAATCTTCATCGCAAAAAAAACCTCGAAAATCGTCGCCTACTGCGACAGAGAGCGCTTCCAATAGGTAATTACAGGTTACTTTGCTTTCCTAACGCAATACGGAACGAAAGGGAAAACGGATCCCCACACGAGCCTTCGCTACAAGCTCGCCTGCTTCGACCGATTGATTTTGCAGGGGTAATAAAGCAGCGACGAAATGGCGGAATATGTATAGCCTCCGTAAATTATAATTTATGTGATGGGTTTAGCTATACCTACTGCAATTGCACTTTGCTGCTGCGCGTTGTTCCGTGCACCTGCCTTCGGGATTCTTTACTTTCCGTTTCGAAGCTGTTAATGATGATTGTGGACGAGGGTTTGGCGTAAAAATATGCTTTTATTGTTTTATTGATATGTGTATATTAGATATAAGGTGTCTTATTTTGAAACAAATGCTCTTAAATTGTTTACTCTGCACCACACTGAAACAATTTCCTCGTTGAAATTTACGATGGATGAGTTGTAATCTGTTCGATGATGCATATCAACCTAAATCCTATGATTTCTCTTCATCAAAACAGGACGATTGCGTCCAGCACCTGCATACAGCTCCATAAACCATCTGCCGAAGTTGAAACTAAAAGAAAATGCATTTCAATGCGTTCCTTCTCCACCATCTCCGCGTCGACCAAAGGGATCAAACCTTCACGTGGATCCGTTTTCTCCGGCAGCATCACTTTCGTCCTGCCATCACCGCGCGAAAATCAAGCGGGGCATCTGTTTATGTTGGTTTTGTTTACAATCGTATCATGTTGTGCTTTCAAAAGATACGATACCATTTTTTCGCAACAACCGGTGCACCACGCGGCGACCGACCCCGAGTATCTTTAAATTTAATGATGTTTTTCCTCTGGTTCTGTTTTGCACCCATAAGAGCAACGGAGCGGATTCGGACGCTGGGAACAGGTTTTTTGGCATTGATAGTGGTTTTGCGGGATTTAAATGCTGGCAGTCATTTGCACGCCGGCAGGTGAACCCTACTATCAACATCAACAACAACAATGCCGACAGCTGGCGAGCAAGAAATTTCAAGTCGCTATCATGTCGAATGCAGCTGCCGTCTTCGCGGAGTGCAACACACACGCGATGATTTATTCAACTCGAAAAAACGGCGGACGACGCTGAACAGTTCAGTTTTCCAGAAAACAAGCGCTCAAATGTCGCACGCCAACGGTTTTTTTTTCTTCGCCTTCAGTGTACGACGTAAAATCGATCGCAGAAGGCCAAGGGATGCGCTTGCTTCGACGATGGGCTACTTTGTTTTTGACGACGTTCGAGTGATTTAAATTTCAATGTCACATTTCGCGTCTGTCATCGAATTCTTCGATGGCAAAAAAGTAGTCGCAGAACCGGGCACCGTGCTGGTTCAAACGAGAGAGTGCAATTTGAGAATTCTCACCGTTGGAAAATTGCAAAATTATTTGTTTGCACTGTAGAATCAAATCAAAGTCGATTAAAATTCTCAGACCTTTAACTGATAGGCGATCCCTTTCATGTGAAGGTATCAGCAGTTGTCAACTTGGATCAGCGTTACAGTGGCGTAGTCAGCATTACAATCAGGGAGCATGTTCATTGCACATGGCAGGCACTGTTGCAGTCTTGTTGTACTGTGCGCCATTGATATTTGCATAAAACCTTCGCATATCGTTCCTGTTCATACTTTCCTGCGCTTCAGCAATCACACTTTGTTCATAATGCCGTTTTAACTGCGGTGAATTCGTTTCTCTTCTGCTTTTGCCACCCTGTACCGCTCGCTGTTGAGCTGGGAACCGCGTTCTGAAAGAATATTTTGGCCATAGAAATTCTTCGGATATGCCTACCGGAATTCCTTCGAGGATTTTCTCCGGAATTTCTGCGGGGATTTCTCCTGTAAGGCTGACACAAATTTCGATTTTCTTTTATGTCACCCCTCCCCCTCAAAAAGTTTTTGTCGGGATTCGACGTTTTGCGGGGGGATACTAATAAATTATTCAAAAAATTTAAAGTGAAATTAGAGTCGTTGAGAAAATTTCTTAACCAATCCGATGAGTTTGACGATTTTGCCTAATTGGTTGGGTAATTTTTCATCAAATGCATTTATTATTTTTCATTCCCTCCCTTGACGAGTCAACGAACAAAGTAACAAAAGAAGAAAATGAGATTTGCTCCGGCCCAATTTCTTCGGAGATTCCTCCTGGGCTTCCTTCAAGGGTTCCTTGGACTTTCTTCGAGGATTCCTCCTGGTATTCTTCCGGGAATTTCTTCTGGCATTCTTTCGGGGATTCCTCTTGGAATTCCTTCGGATGCTATTCCTAGATTTTCTTTCGGGGTTTCCTCCTTCCCCCTTCCTTCCGAGATACCTCCCAACGTTCTTTCTGGGATTCCTCCTGACATTCCATCGTGGATTCCTCCTGGATTTTTTTTTATCTGTATTAACGAGATTTTTAGCCCTTGGCTATTTCATCTCGGGACCCACGATTTACTTCCCTTCCGAAGGAAGAACTCACATTTTTGCGAGTTTGTCGGGAGTGGGATTCAAGTGTTCTGATAGTCAAGTGTTCTAGTCAAGTGTTCTAACCATCACACCAGGTCCGCTCCACTCCTCCTGGAATTACTTCGGGGATCCCTCATGGAATTCCTCCAGAACTTTACCTAAGGGATTTCTTCTGGAATTCTCTCGGGGATTCCTCCTGAACTTCCTGTATGGATTCTTCCTGAAATTGTATCGGGGATTTCTCATGATACTCTATCGTAGATTTTCCCTGAAATTCTTTCAATTTTCTCCTAGAATATCTTTAATGATTCCTCTTAGAATTCCAAGAGAAATCCCTGGATATCCTCGAGAGATTTCTGATGGAATTCCCTCAGGAGTCCTCCTGGAGTTTAGTGTAAAATTAGCATAAGTAAAAATACACAAAATAAAAATTAAAAAAAAAGTCCTCCTGGAATTCTTTCGGTGATTTCTCCTAGGATTCTTTCGGGGGTTCCTCCTGGAATTCCTCCGGAGAATTTCTCCAGGACTTCTTATGGAATTCCTCTCTTGAAAATCTTTCGAGTATTCCGCTTGGAATTTCTTCGGAGATAGCTCCCAGAAATTCCTTCAAGGGTTCCTTTAGAGAAATCCTTCGGGGATTTCTCCTGGAATAAATTCGAAGTTTCCTTCTACAGTTCCTTTGAAGATTCCTTCTTGAATTCTTTCAGGGATTCCTTTTGGAATCCTTTCAAAGATTCCTCCTAAAGTTCTTCAAGAGTTTCCCCTGAAATTCCCGATATTTCGGCGGGACTGATCCTGAAATTTTTACGGGAATTCGTTCTAGAATTTCTTCGGGAATTCATCCTGGTATTCCTTCGAAGTTTCATCTTGAAAATCCTTTGGTGATTTCTCCTAGAATCTTCAGAGATTCCTCGTGGAATTCCTCCTAGAATTGCTTCGCGGATTCCTTCTGGAATTCCTTCAGTAATGCCTCCTACATTACCCTTGAGATTTTTTTCTGGAATTTTTCGGGGATTCCTCTAGGAATTCCTTCGGTGATTTCTATGAATATGTCCTAGAATTCCTTTCGACATCTTTCGCTTGGAAATTCCTACTGGATTCCTGCTGGAATTTCTTTGTGAATCACTACTGGAATTCCTACGAGGATATCTACTGGAACTCCGTCCGGCATTCCTCCTAAAATTTCCTCTGGAATTCCTCCTAAAAAAATGTTACGTTTGTAAATTGTTGTGAACATTTTGTCTGTTTATTTTGTATGTTTTACTAAGGTTTGTACATTTGTCCCTGAAATTTAATGTGCATTTGTAGCGCTCCAAAAATTTCAGGAGCGATCCAGTACAAAACGCACAAGCCGTCCCCTAACACGGACATCAAATTGTAGATGGTCTTGTGTTGTTGTCCGAATCTGGATGCCCCTTAGGATTAGAAATTCCTAGACCAAAACAAGCTATGAATGCCGCAACAGATGCTGCGAACTAAAAGGCGAACTGCCAGAAAAAAATACGATTACAGGATTGACTGATGGACCAAGAACAAAAATGAAACCTCGTCATCCTGGGTTCGGACTTAGTTATCTATTTGGATAACTGGGCACAATTTATGTTGATGTGTTGCATGTTTGTGTTTTGTGCATTTGTAGTGTTCCGTTTTATTTTGCGTATCTAAGTTCCCAGACGTGGGGCCCGATACGGAAAATAAAATGTGCATTTGTAAGGTTCCAATGTACTATTTGTTACATTGGCGCCCAACGTGGGGCCCGATACGGAAAATAAAATGTACATTTATTAGGTTCCAGTGTACTTTCCGTTACATTGACGCCCAACTAAAAAACCCACGTTCATGTTATATTTTATTGTTTCTCTGTTGATCCATCTGGTTTCGGTTAGGTAAACTTAGAGTAGATCAGATATGAGTGTCCGCAACAGTAAAGATATATGAAGATTAAATGCTTGGTTGATGGCAGTTCTTTGGCCGTTGGTTAATGGCGTTAGATCATACCCTTTGCTAGGATTCGCTGGCGTTATTAGTTTTAAGTTAGCCTGGTGGCAATTAGTTTAAGGTTAGCCTGGTGGCAATTTAACTCGCGGAGTTATCTGGTAAGCGTTTGGCTTACGTATTTTAGTTAGTCTGGTGACACCAAATAAAATGATCATCGCTGCCATCAACCGACCACTTGGAAGGATGGTAAATAGGAGTTTTTTAGAATTTTTCAAGAATCGCGATTTCGATTCTTGAAAAATTCTTCCGCTGTTGCTGATGTTGTGTTACGTTTGTAATATAGTTAATACGTTGTAAAGTAGCTTTAAGAATTTTCCATGGATTGCATTCTCCAATTCATGGAAAATTCTTCGATTGTTGCATGGAGTGTGTTACGTTTGTAAATTGTTGTGAACATTTTGTCTGTTTATTTTGTATGTTTTACTAAGGTTTGTACATTTGTCCCTGAAATTTAATGTGCATTTGTAGCGCTCCAAAAATTTCAGGAGCGATCCAGTACAAAACGCACAAGCCGTCCCCTAACACGGACATCAAATTGTAGATGGTCTTGTGTTGTTGCCCGAATCTGGATGCCCCTTAGGATTAGAAATTCCTAGACCAAAACAAGCTATGAATGCCGCAACAGATGCTGCGAACTAAAAGGCGAACTGCCAGAAAAAAATACGATTACAGGATTGACTGATGGACCAAGAACAAAAATGAAACCTCGTCATCCTGGGTTCGGACTTAGTTATCTATTTGGATAACTGGGCACAATTTATGTTGATGTGTTGCATGTTTGTGTTTTGTGCATTTGTAGTGTTCCGTTTTATTTTGCGTATCTAAGTTCCCGGACTGCGGAAAATAAAATGTGCATTTGTAAGGTTCCAATGTACTATTTGTTACAATACTCAGGAGATTCCTCCTAAAATTCCTTCGGAGATTCTTCTTGAAATTCATTCAGGGGTTCCTAATGAGATTCCTTCGTGGATTTCTCCCGGAGTTCTTTCGAGAATTTCTCCTGAATATTTTTTATGATTCCTAGAAATCCTTCTCGATTTCTTTTGAAAATTCTTTCTGAAATCCCCAAAGATTCCTTTCGTGGATTGCTCCTGCAGTTTCTGCAGGATTTCCTTCGGTGATTTCTGCTTGAAATCCTTCAGCAATTCTTCCTGGAATTTAGGGATTGTTCCTAGAGTTGGTTCTTGAATTTCTTCGGGGATTTCACCTGGACTTTCTATGGGGTTATCTCTTGAAAACCTTTGATGATTCCGCTTGGAATTCTTTCCCGAAATTTCTTCGGAGTATCCCTCTGGGATTCCTGCGGGGATTTCACCTAGTATTTCAGAGATTCCTTTAACCCTCTAATACCCAAATTTTTGATTTTGATCTGAATATCATTTTTCGTCATCTAAAATCGATTTAAACATGTTTTGGAAGATGATTCTTTTTAATTCTTGATTACGTGAAATTCAGTTTTTGATTTTTCTAATTTTTATTTTTGAACATCCCCACACTTTTATATTTTTCCTGGAAGCCAATTTGGGGAACGGATTTTTTGTGATGAAAAGATTTTGAGATTTTATGATTATTGTTGAACAATTATTATTTTAAATTATTTTCACAGAAAATTTTATTTTCCGTGTAATTTTAAGGAAAATAATTTTAGAGTGTGGAAGGGCCCATATAGCCGAGGCGGTAAACGCACGGGTATTCAGCATGACCATGCTGAGGGTGACGGGTTCGATTCCCGGTCGGTCCAGGATTTTTTCGTAAAGGAAATTTCCTTGACTTCCTTGGGCATAGAGTATCTTCGTGCCTGCCACACGATATACGCATGCAAAATGGTCATTGGCAGAGGAAGCTCTCAGTTAATAACTGTGGAAGTGCTCATAGAACACTAAGCTGAGAAGCAGGTTTTGTCCCAATGAGGACGTTACGCCAAGAAGAAGAAGAAGAATTTTAGAGTGTATTCGATTCCCTTAAACTATTAAACAAAGATAGAATGATATGGGAAAAATTTAAAGTATGTTAATTGTAGCGATTCAATACAAAATAAACAATGACTTCTAAAAGGTGACTAAAACATCAATTTTTCAATGATTTTTAAAAAATGTAAATACGCTTTAATATACACCAAAAAACATTTTAAGATATAAAGTACAGTCCTGAATATCAGCCAAAAATATAAAAAAAAATTGATTTTCCACGAATCAAAAATTACAAAAATGCTCAAACTATACCCCGTCTAAAGGCGGGATTGGGTATTAGAGGGTTAAACTTGCTTCGGAGATTTTTCCTGGAATTCTTTCGGTATTCTTTTTGGATTTCATTCGGGGATTCCTCCTAGTGTTCCTTCGAGGATTTCTACTAGAATTTCTTCGGGTTTCTTCCAGGATTCCTCATAAATATGGAATTCGTCCTAATATTCCGTCGGGGATTCCTCCTGGAATTCCTTAGGGATTTTCTCTTGGAATTCTTTAGGCGATTCCTCTTAGAATTTCTTCAGAGATTTATCCTGGAATTCATACGGAATCCTTCACGAAATTCCTCCGGGAAATCCCTTATCGAATTCCTCTGGGGAATCCTCCTAGAATTCCTTCGGTGATTATTCCTAGATTTCCTTTGATTATTTCTAGTGTAGAATTAGCAAACGTTAAAATGCACAAACAAAAAATTAAAAAAAAATCAGGGATTCCTCTTAAAATTCTTTTGCTGATTCTTCCTGGGACTTGTTCGGAGATTCCCTCTAGAATTCCTTCAAAGGTTTCTCCTGGTAGATCTTTCTTCGGGGATATATTCTGATATTCGGTCGGAGATTTCTTCTAAAATTAATATAATATTCCTTCGGGATTTCCTCCTGATATTCCGTCGAGGATTCCTTCGGCGATACTCTTCAAATTTCTTCGGAGATTCCTCTTGGAATTTCTTCGGTGATCCCTCACAAATTCCTTCGAGGATGGAGTTCTTTCGGCAATTTCTCCTAAAAATCTCTGGCATTTCTCCTGGAATTCCTTCAAAGATTCTTGCTGGATAATTTTTATTGATTCCCCCTAGAAATTCTTAGGGGTTTCCTTCTCAAATATCTTCAGAAATTCTCGCTTGAATTCCTTTGGGGAATTTCTGCTGTAATTCCCTTGGGATTTCTTTCTGGAGTTCTCATAAGAGATTTCTTCAGAAGTTTCTGCAGGGATGTCTCAAAGAGAGATTCTTGAACCAACAGAGATTCCTGTGGAAGTTCCTTCAGGGTTTCATACAGCAGTTCCTGAAGAGATTAGTCCAGAAGTTCCTTATGGATTCCTACAGGAGTTTCTCCAATGCTCCTCCTGGAATTCCTTCTGAGATTCCTCCCTTAAATCATTCCTTAGTGTAAATAGTGCTACCTTATTATCAAATTTGATAGCTTCTTAAGGTTCTAAGAAAACAAAAACAAAAACTGTACTTACCTTACCTTACCGGTCAGGCTAAGGCCGGGGTGGCCTCTGCTGTACATAGAAGCCGCCTCCATTCCACTCGGTCCATGGCTGTTTGCCTCCAGTTCCGCACTCTGCGTAGGGTCCGCAGATCGTCTTCCACTTGGTCGACCCACCTAGCTCGCTGCACTCCACGTCTTCTTGTACCGGTCGGATGACTCTCGAGAACCATTTTAGTCGGGTTGCTATCCGACATCCTGATGACGTGACCCGCCCACCGTAGCCTCCCGATTTTCGCGGTATGGACGATGGTTGGTTCTCTCAGCAGCTGATGCAGCTCGTGGTTCATTCGCCTTCTCCAAGTCCCGTCTCCCATCTGCACTCCGCCGTAGATGGTACGCAACACCTTCCGTTCGAAAACTCCAAGGGCGCGTTGGTCCTCTGCACGTAGGGTCCATGTTTCGTGCCCATAGAGAACGACCGGTCTAATCAACGTTTTGTAGATGTAGCAACTGTAGCAAAATTGATATTTTATTGCCCTTCATTCGCAATGTAGTTATGCAGCATGCACTACCCTAAGGATACGGTAATGTCACAATCGTTGGTTGCAATGACGGACCAGAACAGAAATAAAAAAGGTATTCATTCAAATGCAATAGTTTATGTCATCAATGGTCATGAAAAAAGCTCAGACTACAAATTCTAAAGCGAAATGACAACTTCTTTGCTTTGCAAGTGTTGACATAAGGTAAAATTTTGGTCACGCCGATTCACGCCGCCGTCAAAATAATATCAAATTATATCAATACATTAGGACAGGGGTTTTCAGATCGTGCTCCGTGGTACACTTGGTGCACCGCGAAGCCTTGACAAGTGCACCTCGGCAGTTCAAAATATCTACCTTCATTTCAAAATTTTGCTTTCAATGCTATTAATGTCCACAGCATCAAACATCCTACAAGAAATGTATCTTCAAAAATTTCTCTAAAAATCTTAGAAGTAATCCAACCATAGTAGTACCGTCTACCCCCGTTGATTTGAACGGCACGTTATGCAAACCAACGGGGTTCGTTTTTAATTTGAACTTCTAGTAGCCCCGAAAAACACTTTGCTGGTAAACTTTTTTGCTGTTTTGATTTGATTCGGCGTTCCGTTTCATTCCATTCTATGAGCAGAATGACATTTGAACCAATTTTAGTTTGAATGATGCGCAGATTAAGGATTAAGGATTCAGGAATTCTATTAAAAAGGGGTAATGATTTCAGATTTCAGAGACTGTTCCAGAGGTGATCCTGGGGGTTTCAGGTGATTTATTGGGCGTTCCAGGAGTGTTTCAAAGGGTTTCAGAAGGTTGCCATGGGTTTTCAAGGGGTTCCAAGGGCAATCCAGGGATTCCCGGGGGGTGTTTTTGGAGATTTCACAGGCGTTTCAGGAATTTTCTAGCAGTTGCAAGGACATTGTAGATGTTTCAGAAGTTGCAGGAGATTTCAATTGCGTAACATGGGTATTCCATGAGATTTCAGGGTCATTCCGGGGGTTTCAGAGGTGTTCCAGGAGATTTCATTGTCGTTCCAGGGGATTTTAGCTTCAGGAGTGTCCCCGGGGGTTTTGGTGGAGCTTTGGGGGGGGGGGGTTTCAAAGGTATTCCAAGGCGTTTCAGAGGCGTAACAGAGGGTCCTGAGGTTTTCAAGTAGTTTCAGGGGTGTGGCTAGGAGTTTCAAGGGCTTTCAATATATCTCAGGGGTTTCAGGGTTGTTCCAGGGAGAGTCAGAAGGAGTTCATGAGTGTTCTAGGGCGTTTCTGGGGCATTACAAGGGGTTTCAAGAGTTTTGCAGGGCATTCAAAGGGGTTTCAGAGGCGTTCCAGGTGAGTCGCTGGCCTCTCGTGAAGTAGGTGTCATATCATCATATCCTTTCCTATCCTCGCAACGGAGAAGATGGGCGTGGCCGGCAAAGAATGTTTTCATGTCTTTTTTATTTCAACCTCTGATTGGATAGCTATTCGCGAACAAAAGGTTCGATTTGAGTCGTCCTTGTGTTGTTCTGTTAATTTTAACCCATGTAAGGTTTATGAGGGAAAACACACGGTGAAGTTGGGATTTTTTTTAAATCGGTTTTTCTATATTTCGAAAATACCATTTGCTAGATGATCCTGATTGCTCAGTCAGGACCTGTTAAACTTTGTAAAGAATTGCAAAAACATGGCTGTCGAGATCCTGAACGTTTTCTTACATTCTAGAAATCTTTGAATGATATCTGTAAAAAATGTTGGCGAATTTGGACAAGATAATATCAATAACGATTTCTCACAGCAGAGAATCTGATCCGACTGTGGAGTCAAGTCCACAGCCATATATCGATTGGCCAGGTCGTTCTAATGCTTCTGCAATGCATCTCCGATTTTCTGCAAGCATTATTAATGTAAAGATTCATGACAAAGGTAATCGATAATAGCATGATTCTGTAAAGAAATTATTTTGAATCGGTAGACAAGATTAGACTGCAACTGACCAACGGCTTTTGGCGATCAACGCTTTGTGATCACAATTGCAAATAACCATACAGAATTCAGCAACAAAATATCGCAACCAAATCGGTAAAGGTTGACCTGCACCGCCTTCAGGACATTTATCATTCAATCAGAATGGAACAGAACAAACAATTGCCGTTGAGCGGTTTACCGCGCCAACCAAAGATTCCACTGTCCCCCGAATTCTATGCAGGGCCCGAAAAACAAGAAACAACCAGGTGAACTAGAGAACGAATGCAACCGGCGACTGGACTGGTTGGTGACAAATGACCCAAAACAGGCCATCTCAGTAGGCCATGGCAAGGCGATACATTGTCCCGACCGGCGAACGAATCGACCGCCACCAGGTTCCGGGAAGATAGAAACTGAAATCGCCTTTGCAAATATAACCATTTATCAAAGCTGATCCCCGCGCTTAAATGGGAAACCTTCACTTTCGATCTATGAATTGCAGTAGCAGTAGTCTCGAACGAACTGACCAAGCAGGGGTTCTTCGTCGCAGTTTACGATGGGAGCCCATAGCAGGCCTATTGTCGGCATGTGTCTTCCCAATCTGTTGTACGGATAATTAATTACATGGCCAACTACGTTGATCCGTTTTACCGCTGGCTCTGATGATGATGGTACGAAGCAGGCGACGTTGAATGGAAAGGATTTTCCATATCGATGGTAGGCTTGCCCGTTTCTAATGCTTTGCATGCGGGGGGCCGTTCGATACCGTGCGAATTTGTTCCGGATCGTTTTTCCTTGTGCCCGATTCCCAGACACTAGTCCGAGGCAGACTACGAAGAAGTGCAAAACTGGCGGTGGGCAAACATAGATAACATAGCGCGACCGGTCTCTGGCTGGGCTCGGTAAATCGGTTCAATGTGATTGATTGTTGCACCTTGCTTAGAGAATAATTACGGAGAAAAGTAAGCTGACGTGACTGGGCCTACGTGTGGAGATTAGAGAGTTTATGTGCTTCTTATAAAGCACATCCAAGTGTGAACGTGTTATCACAAGTCAAACAAGATTAGTTTCCACTTTTTTTCGGGAGGTTCAAAAAGTCAATAATCTATCCGTCTGCGTGAATGCGGGTTCGGGTATTATTTACTCAAGAAGCGAAACTAGACGATCAAATGGAGACGCTTATCAGAAAGTCGTGTCGAAAAAGTTGGTCTTGTTTCCGGGACTAATCGTCGTGTGAGATATTACCAAAGAAATTCGACGGAATCAACGTTTTCGAACCACAGATAGGGGCTCCGAAATTTATGACTAGTGAGGTTCTAGCTGCAATCGAGTCGTATCGAACTGTTTCAGTTTAGTGGATCGCAGTAAGCCGCGCCGATCATAAATTGTCGATCGGTGATGATGAATACTGATATGGGCGTAGCCAGACGGGGCTGGCCAAATTCAAATATTCTAACTCAAATACAATTTTTCACTCAGTTTCGTAAATTACGATATTTTTAATATTTTCTTTTGTCTTCAAAACGGAATTTGAAGAAATCTTGCAGATTTTTTTCATGGATCAAGACTCTTACAATATATCAAACAATTGTACCAGCTGTCTTCATGAAAGTTTCATTGTTTTTTTTAGATTTTGTTGCTGAGGAGATTTTACAACTATCCTAAAATATTTTAAAGATCTATACAGGAGTTACTCTAACTCCCAGAATTTTGTCAAATAGATCTCAGTAGGCTTGAAGTCCGGATGATACCCGCCATCAGTACAGGCGAACTCGCTTGAAAAAGTATTGCAACGCTCAGCTGAATATTGCATCACCGTAAAACGTTTAGCATCACCTGAAAACAGCTAAATCCATGTTAGAGTGTTAGAGTTTTCCGCAAAGTTGTTCAGAAGGTCGTAAGCATCATAGAGGCAAGCAGTATGATTCGCAATACTGACGTTAGTGGGCATACAATAATGATCATTTGTTACTAGTTCTATCTCGCGATCTCGATGCTGGGAATTTTCCAGGAATTCCAGAAGGACTTTCAAAAGGAATTTCAAGAGCAGTCCTATCTGGCGATGTTTTAGTAATCCCAGTAATCTAGTAGGAATTTCTGCTGGTACTCTAAGAAACATGTCTAAGGGAATCCTTGGAAAAATCTCTTAATGAATCGTAAGAGGAGTTTCTACAGAATACCTTGGAGAAATCTCTGGAGCACGCAGAACTCAATGTACACAAAGCAATGAGTAACTTTCACGCAGCGACCGAAAAGACAAAATAATTTTCACGCAGATTTGTGTACCACCGGATCAGCACAATTTTCGAAAAAAAAGCTCGGAGAGTTAAGTCTTACATATTAATCAACTCAGTTCGACGAATTGAGATGATGTCTGTATGTGTGTATTAGGGTGGCCCACACTTATATGAAAAACAAAAATTTCAAAAAATGTCAAGTCTTACCTCCCTAATCAGTTGTTTTGGACTCCCAGAAGCTAAGTTCAAAATTTAAGCAAAATCGGTTGAGCCTAAGGGGGCGTTCAAAACGCTTAAAGTTTGTATGGGAAAACTTGGCCAAATGTATGCAGAAATTTTAAGTTTTCGAATTTTGCCACTAGGTGGCGCTGTAAGCGTTCAATAATCAAACCCTTTGGTATTATTGTAGGTGACTATATGCCAGAGAACTTTGTCGAAGACCACGAAGTGATCCGACGGCTCTGAAAAAAGTCATACCCTAGGCAAAGTGAGGCAAAGTATTGAGATTTCATTATTGATATTATTCCTTTACATGTATTGGAAAAATAACAATAAAGTTTATCCTCACTTTTCCTAGGGTATAACTTTTTTCACAGACATTGGATCACTTTGCGGTCTTTGACAAAGTTGTTTGGCATATAGTCACCTGCAATAATACCAAAGGGTTTGATTATTGAACGCTTACAGCGCCACCTAGCGGCAAAATTCGAAAACTTTAAATTTCTGCATACATTTGGCCAAGTTTTCCCATACAAACTTCAAGCGTTTTGAGCGCCCCCTTAGGTTTAATTGATTTTGCTCAAATTTTGAACGTAGCTTCTGGGAGTCCAAAAGAACTGTTTGAGGAGGTAAGACTTGGCATTTTTCGAAATTTTTGTTTTTCATATAAGTGTGGGCCACCTTAGTGTGTATGTATGTATGTCTGTGCGCAAAATAAGTTCAGTCACATTTAAGGCACTTCCCATTGGCCGATTTTTTGGTATTATAGCTCGAATCGAACCGGAATTTTACCGCATTGTTTGCTATTGAAAATGGTCTGGATCGGTCAATGCGTTCCCGACTTATGGCCATTCCAGAGATCCGGACCAGAACCGGTAGAACTGGCCGTACATAAAACTGAACCAAGCCCCATTATGCGACACATCAAACTCCAGCGATATTCCCACGATGTCGACCCAAAATTCAAGATGGCAGCCTAATATTCAAGATGGCGGCTATTTAATAGTTTCGGGCTCTAAAACCATGCAATACGGGGTATATTTGGTATGTTGAAGGGGTCTGTAGTCCGAAAATAACGTCCAGAATATACAAGATGGCGGTCTAAAATCCAATATGGCGGCTACAAATTCAAGATGGTGGCTGTTTATTGGTATTTTATGCTCTAAAGCCATGCAATATGGGTATATTTTACATGGAGAAGATGTTCGGAGTCCAAAAATAGTGACCAGAATATCCAAGATGGCCGTTTAAAATCCAATATGGCGGATGTTTAATGGCATTGTAGGCTCTAAAATCATTAAAAAGTCTGGACTTCAAAAATAACGACCAGAGTATTAAAGATAACGGTTTAAAATCCAAGATGGCAGCTCTAAATTGAATATAGCGGCTGTTTAATGGTGTAAATATGATATATTTGATATAGCGAAGATGTCTAGACTTCAAAAATTGGTGACGAAAATATCCAAGATGGTGGTCTAAAATCCAAGATGGCGGCTCCAAATTCAAGATAGCTACTGTTTAATGGAGTTTCAAGTCCTAAAATCATGCAATATGGGTATATGTGGTATAGGGAAGATTTTCTGAGTCCTAAAATAGTAACCAGAATTACCAAGATGGCGGCTGTTCAATGGAGTTTTATGCTGTAAAACCATTCAATATGGGTATATCTGGATTGGGGAATAAGTCTGAAGTCCAGAATTTCAAAGATGGCGAACTTAAATCCAAAATAGCGGCTCAAATGTCCAAAGCCATCTAGTGCCATGAAATGGATTTTTGTTAAACGTATGAAAGTGCGATATTCATCAACATGTCACTTGAGTATTGTTGAAATGGGTTTTCGATGGCACGAGAAAGGCACCATCACCGCTAGGTGGATTAATAAGGGTTTTTTGGATTTCCATGCAATATCTGCTGACAATCGCCCAAGAACTGCTAGAGGACAGTCAATAGCAATAATTGGAGATATTTCCGCTGAAAATGCTTAAAATTTCAGCAAGAGTTCCCGAAAATATTCTAGAAGCAGTTTTTGAAGGAATCTCTGCTGTTTACTGGATGTGTTCCTAGAGAAATTCATGGAGAAATCTCTGAAATAATCAAGCAGAAATTTCTGGAAGAACTTCAAGAAAACTCCCTAGAAGAATCCTAGGAACAAATTCTTGAGCGATTCTAAAGTTTTCGTAAGAACCCCAACGAACCCCTAGAAGAATTGCAGTAGAAACCTTTAAGAATTCCTCCAGGAAAGCCTGATGAGATTCTGCTAGAAAATTCTCCCCTTGATTTTTCCGAGGATTCCTCCAGCAATTGTTCCGATGATTGCTTTAGTGGTTTTTTCAATGAATTCTTTTGGAATACCAACAAGAGCTTTTGCTAAGATTCCTTCAGGAATTCCTACCAGAATTTCTCCAAGCATTCTTGCTAGGATGTCACACGCATTTTTAGATGATATTTTTGCAGTTTGGCTCTTATAAATCCTCCAGCAATTGCTGATGGATTCCCGTCAGGAATTTCTTGAAAAAGAAATCCCAAAAAGACTTCCTAGAGGATTCCCACCAAGAATTCATGGAGAAATTCCCTCAACATTCCAGGAGCAATTTCAGCATAAATTCTCAAAGGAATCTGAAGAGGATCTCCAGTAAGAAAACGAAGAGGATTTCCTGGAAGAAACTCTAGA
>NW_026916982.1:0-50000 GCF_035046485.1 Aedes albopictus
ACCATATCCAGCGGATTTCTGGCACAATTATTGAATGCATCAAGCAAGAAATATCCGAACGACTGATAGTACAGTCAGGTCTTTTTTTACGCGGTTTTCATTTACGCGGCCGCGTAAATGAAAACTCCATACAAAAAAAATTTCATCGTCTTATTTTTGCATGATTCGTCGAGAAATGGTAAGACTTTTTTTACGCGGTTTTTCGAATTTTGAACTGAGTTTTTTTTTTACGCGGTACGTATCCCCCGCGTAAAAAAAAACCTGACTGTAGTTTTCAGCAGCGATGGCTTCGGACGAATGATGTCCGATGAATGAAGAAGATGTGACTGATAACACGGAAGAAATAAGACGCTTTGAGTGTGGAGTTATGTGACGTTGTATCAAATTCAGATGCAAAAATCAAAACTGAGAGTTCTCAAAAAACTTCCAAAATATCAAATTCAAAGCCTTATTTGAATACCACAAACTTTTGACCCACCTCTCTGGTCGTCTACAAGTTGGTGCGGAAAGTATAAGATGATTCGATCTATCAAAAATCAAGACTCGTTATTTACAATACTAGGAAAACAGTATCTGGAGGTAGGTAGGTTCATCTTTGTAGTAAATATTGAATTATTACTAATTTAATTTAAAAAAATCTAGAACTTGATGAAGAAACTTGACAATTTATGAGAGACAACAAAACTACTACAAGTCCAACATAAAGCGATTTCCGGTTTCTACATGAACTGGATTTTGACGATAAGAGATTTGCAATGTGTGCAAACAACCGATTTGCTGCGCCGCTGATTCAGTCCCTCAAGAATCGTTTGAAAATGCTAATGCAGAACATGGCTTTCAAAACAGCTCTGTTCTTAAATCCACGCTTCAATTATTTCAATTCGACGGTGTTATCCCCAGCAGAGAAGGAAGAAGCTCAGGTTTGTCTTGGTTTATCTTTGTTTCTAATATATTAATCATGTTTTTTTTTAACAGATTTTAGAAATATTTCGTCAAAACCTGGAGAAGGTTTCAATAGACAAAACGTGTAAAGCCCATGCCTAGCGGTGCAGAGGAATCGAATTCAACCAACAATGAGGAGAGCTTGGGAGATAAAATTGCAAACTTCAATGAAATTCATTTGGAGCTCCCGCGCTGTAGTATTTTTTTCGACCTCCTACTGTGTTGATACAAACACATTTCTTCCGGATATGTAGACACCGATTCAATCATCAAATTCAAGCAAACTACTGTTACCATTCCCAGCACTGATTCTGACCGACTATGTGAAGGCAGCCATCAATCCAGCGCGTATAATATTTCCCGATAGTCGTCGAACACAGAGCTGGTTCTATGTTCGAACGCACTGACACTAGCAGAAGTAGATAAAATGAAGCTTGGAGAGATTGTGCTTCTACTTCAAGTACCAGCAGGATCAGATTCTGAAAAGCAATCGCATAAAGCTACACTTGGTTTATGGGATAATTGCGAACATCTTCATCTTCATTCACCAACCTGCCTGAGGTAGTGGCTAACAACAAAAGGATGAACATCAAGCAGGTAACACCCATTGATATCACGCTACCGTTCACCAACAAGATGATGAAGCCTACTACGTCCCGGTGCAGAAGTTGAAAAAGATGTGGCACCTCGGGGACGTTCGTATAGTTCCGGTTGTCCTTTCAGCTTCCGGAGCTGTTCCTAAATCTCCGCTAAGACCCCTAGATGAGCGGTGATTCTTGCAACCTGTAGTATAGTTGGACGGTTACTGAATAACCATAGCTGACAGTACATTCAGTGTAAACTGATTTAAATAAGATGCAAAACCCGGTCAATGAAATACAAAGAGCATAATCCCTTATTGCATACAGATTGTCCGGGGTGGGTGAAAGTTTCAAGCATTTTCGCTGAGAAGTGTCGAAAATCTATAATATAATAACTAACAGACCTAATGTGGCTAGCCTTGTTTCTGTGTTGCAACTTGAACACGTTACAAGTAACAGGTTGTAACGTGTTCAAGTTGCAACACAGAAACAAGCGATCGAACGCTGTACTATAAATAAAGTAAACAGATAGCTTAGAATAGGTTAGTTCTTCCCCACTGCTAGTGAGATTTACCCACTAGATTAGGTTTGTTGAAACAAAAAATATTAGATACTAAAATATTGAAACATGGATTTATGATAAGCAGTATAGGATAAATAGCATATTAGTTCCATCAAAAATTAGCATACATAAAAACATTTTGCTTGAAAAGAAACAAAATATTGAAGCATAAAATTATGGTGCTTCAGTATTTTGCTATCGCTACGTATCAGCCTCTACTGTAAATATCGAAAAATATATCGAAAACTAACACATTCATGTCCATTCTTGTTGCCGCCATTCAAGAAGACCCGGTCACAACTACCTCAACCTAGCACAACATAAAACCACTCTCGGCTTTGCAGCGACGACGATCGTCTCGTCAGCCGCGGACCACCTTGCACAATCAACGCAGACAGATCACTTGCTTGTGTTGGTGCAATAATGCATCCGATCCAGGCCGACTCCTGTTGACTAACAACAACTGCTGGCCGCTGGGTTGTTGGTCGCCTGTATGTTTGTTTATTTTGCTTCGGCAGTGTGCACAGTGGTATTAGTGCATTGCGATTGAGATAAATGCACAACCACTGTGCCGATGTATGATGAATTCTTCTGGTTTATATGAAACGGAACCGAAGTGGGATCCACCATGATTGATCCTGAAGGTGGCACAAATTTTATTTCATATGAATTTCGAAAAAATAGGTTCAAAAATTGTACATGAAATTTTCTAAAATTATGAAACGATCCAAGTAAGGCATGATCTCAACATAACCGTCTCGGGTCCCACGGATAACGATGAAGATGAGGACACCTCATCAATTATTCCAGACACGTCCAGCACGAAGGTCTGCTCGATTCAAAGTGATTCAGAAATTTATGGAACAGCGCAAAGCGCAATGCAGCATGGATAAAAGAGGAAACTTGCCGTAGGCTCTCATAGGGGGTATACATGGCGCAAAGCGCAGGACGACACGCAACCGTCGGGTTCGGCTACAGAAGAACAGAAAAAAACGTTCAACCACTTTGCACTTATACTAGTGCAGTGCAGCACAGATCAACATGTTTTCCGTGTGCCATTACACATTATGCTTCTCCGCAACCACCTCGCTGGAAGCGCAAACTCCAACAGATAGGCGCGCGCGATACAGATAGACAGCGAAGAGAGGTCCAAAAACTGGTTCTTGGTACGAGCGAGGGGTCCACCGATTGGTGAAAAATGTTGATTATAATTTAAAATGTTCGAAAATGTTATTGTTCTTTCATTTTGATCGAGATATGGATGAAATCCGAGAATAATTTAAAACTGTTGGACTTTAACAAAACTTTGCATCCGAGAGCCCCTCGCAATTCAAAACTAGTTTGTCGCCATAACTGCGCTCTCTCGCTCGCTCCAGTGCCTTCTTTGTTCCGATCTCGGTTGATCGTAAAAATTTTCGTTGATTGCAAGTAGATCCAGCAACTTTTCCCACGTTCAAAGTGGCACATCTTGCTCCGAAGGGTTCGCAAATTTTCACACAAATCGTACAATTATCCCAAATAAGCACCTAATTCTGTGATTTTTGCAGATCTCCGGAACAAATTCATTGAAAACGACGCCTTAAATGGTTCGGATCCAGGCGTAGCAATACGGCAGCAGCCATTTTGCATTTTCCTGTGCCGAGCGCAGCGGTCCCTTTCTGACGCGTGGCGGATATCTTTCGTCCGAAGACGGCCGACGAACCGAACGAACATCGGCGGCCAAGTTGGGTGTTTGTGTGTTCTAGGAATCCAAGTCCTGCTCAAAGTGTATCGAGACGCGAGTGTGAATGCACATGCTCCGTGCGCTCAGTGGTTCGAAGATTTTTTTGTATGGAGTGTTCCGTTAAGAAACAGCGAGAATAGGGCTGAGAAGTGCGAGGATAGAGAGGTGAGGAAGCCCAAGGTGTGTGTGATTTCTGTGGCAGCGTTTTTCTTGAGGAACCTCTCTCAATCCTGGAGGGATTCGGATTGTGTGGTGATTTCGGATCGTGATCTCGGAAGAATCTCAACGAGGTGAAGAAAGGAAGTGAGCGCATTAGAAAGGAGCAATGCTTAAAAAGTGTGAACGGAAGATCCAGAATAGATAATAAGCCGTTAGCACGGAGTGATTTTCAAGAGTCCTCAGGGACTTGGCACGGTAGATGCATGAAGCACAAGTAGTGAAATAGTGAAACCAGATAAATGATGGCCGAAGAAGAATCGTTCGCTGAATAATAGGTGAAAATCCAGCTGCTGGGTGATCGTTGAAGGAAAAGATCAACAATCGACATCAAGCTCAAGCGATGAATGGTGCAACGGAGCCGCTTTACAACAATGAGTGTCAATCGGGTGGTTGGGCCTTTTAAGACCCCGGAAGAATCGTGGTGACCTCAACATTGGGGAGAATTTCAGTTGAAAGTTCAAAACGAATGGAAGAATCAAACCTTGGATGATTTATAGGTGTTGCGAAGAAATAAAAGTGATCGAATAAGTGCGTGAAGAACCAGGAGAACGAAACTAGGAAGCGGGCTGGACCGGAACCTGCCCGCGTCTGAAGGGATTCTCCCGAATCGTAGTGAAACATCGAGCAACCAGAATTCTCGAGACAACCCCTAGCTGAACTGAATCTGCAATTATGTGGTCGTTTATAACGACCACCACCACCGCCCGAAGGAGGTCGCCCGTCGGCACCTCCGGACTGTCAAATACTCGGATTAATATGCTCATCGTCGGATTGTTCCTGATAGTTCTGATTGATTCCACTTCCGGTAAGTACCATTTTTCCCCTAGAGAAAGATTTATTAGGAATTCCAACCGACTAACGAGTCACCTTCGCCGCCACCAACACAAACAAAGCGCCGCAAGGATAACGCGCAACTCACCAACACCAACGCGCGGCGAACGTGCTTGCAAAGGACCAAAGCAAACAAAACGAGACATATCGGGTTCGTAGCTTTCTCACAAGGATCACACATCGGGTTTTTTTGCGCGTTGCACACCTGCAGTAGATCACTGCTGTACCCCGAATCTTCGCCTTTCCCTTCCGACGACTCTTCTTCGCCCGGCTCGCATTGTAATTGCAGCCTCTTTTCTGTCGGGTTTTCGAATCAAACCCAAAACTCGAATCGGTAATTTTCGGAAACTTTCTTTTCACTACCGTACGTAGTTGTCCTCGGAAGGACATGAGGAAAGACGAGCGGGTGCAGGACTGTATGTAATTTGAATACACCCGACCCGGGTTCGGAACAACAATGGCTGGGTGAAGACATTGAATGCGTGTTTTAACGGCATACGTTACGTTTGTTATGAAGGTACCCACTTATCCTTATGGCGGCGACGGCTGGCAAGGATAACGCAGTTTGTGTTTGTCGGCACTATGTGGACCTATACACTGTTGCATAATGCGGGGTTTGCTTGAGGAGAGGGTGCATCCTGTACATAGGTTGGTGACCGGTGCTTTGTTGAATTTGTTTCTTGTGCATAGAAAAATAGGATTAGGTCTGAAATAATCCTTACCAAGCTATAATTGAGCATCTGTTCCAGATAAAATCGAAGATTCAGTGTTAATCCTGAATTGAATTGAAATTACAAAATATGCCGATTTTTATACATGATCAGCAGAATGTAACTAAAACTATTGGTTGCATTCTTCTCGTCAAATGTTATTTCTTTCCTTATTGTCTTTATTATAACGAATATCATGTTTGGGTTCCATTCCCGCGGCGCGTTTCAAGATCTGTTTCGAACAATAAAATAGATCATTACAAATTCACACAGATTCTACGTTGGGCGCCATATTACAAAAATATAAAAAGAACATTACAAATGCACTATAAAATAGAACATTATAAATTGGCAACTACAACACTGCCCCCACTCGCATAACAGTCCTATATGAATAGGCAAACCAGCACAGATGGGTTTGTTGTAAGAGTAAGGGCAGAACACCAAACTCTGACTCTGGCAGAACACCAAACACCAGACTCTGCTGCTACCCAAATTGATAACGAATTCTAATCTCAGGATTCAGTCATAACTAGGGACGAGTTCTCATAATTATTCTTGGTTCTTCAGTCTACCCTGTAATTATGTTTTCCCTGGCAGGTTGCCTCTTAGCTCGTAGCAGTTGTTTCTTACATAGCTAGTGTTTTGTCTTGATATGTTTGAAACCTTATCGGACAAACTGATTCTGATGTTAATATAGGACGTCTAAAATGTGATATCCGTGTAAGGAAACGTTTCATATGTCTTGTATTTGATCGTCGCCCGAAAAAGCCTGGAAATAGGCTATGAGAGTAAGGCTACATTCCATGAGCCTGTCTTACGTCTGAGCACTACAAATGTTCAAATACGTGCAGCATTGTGCAAGCATGATTCCGTGACTATGATTTGAAACACAAAATGTTCGAAGAGTTACGTCTGTTTGACTGTGCTTGAAGGATTCGCTGATAAAACTTTGGCACTCTGAGAAAATGTGATCAGTATTGTGTCAAAATGTAATGCCCATAACCTGAAGAGCTTACATGCAGATCATAGGAAAGTTCTTTGAAAATCAAAACCAAATGTCAAGGCTATACACTAAGATTCTGATTTTTCAGCTCCTCTTTTTTAATCTTTTTACCAAGTTCTCAACAGCAGATTCAACTCGGTACAAACGGTAATCAATATTTATCGTTCACCAATTACCGTATTTACCGTTCATCTGTAATTTTTGACAGTTGATTTGCAGAACTAGTTAACTCATTTACAGTGTATTCAGCAAAAGGTATAATCGAGCGTTCCAAGTTAAATCTGCTGTTTAGAAATCGGTAAAAACATGGGGAAAATACCAAGCTGTCGTGGAATATTCAAAATGTCATTAACCCTAAAAGGGATACCTTCATGGGCTCAGTTTCGTCACCTCGCTGAGTGTGTTCCATCGAAGACGAGCTCTGAAAAGCGCCTGGGGTCCAATGGACCCCAGGTATCCCTTTTAGGGGTAATCTTAGTTTTCTACATTCTTGATTGTAAGTTCTACATGTTCTTCAGTTCAAAAAAATGTGGAAATTTTTTATTGAAAAATCTAGAATTCCTCCATCAGATGCTTTTGAAATATTTACTTGGACTCCTTTTAGGAAACATGATAGACATCCTGATACTGGATTTTACCTTCTACGTCTTACAGTTATTTTCCTGGGATCCCTTCCGAACTTTTGTCCTGGATTTCATCCAAAACGCCTCCAGATCTTCTTCATTGCATTTCTTCTTCGAATTTCTCTCGCCGCATTTCCATGAACTTTCTCGTACAACTCGTTCTTGAATTCCTTCCGGAGCTTGTCTCGGTTCTCTGCTGCAATTTATCTCGAAGTTGTCGCTTAATTGGGTACATTAATTGGTTTTATTCGGAAATTGCGCATGGATTTTTATTTTTGAGCTTCTTGCCATAACTTCTCTTAAGAGAAATTTCAGAAGATATCCCAGGGGAAATCTTTACAAAGTTATCAAGCATAATTCCGAGAAAAAATCCTGAAAAGAACTTCGTGACAAATGTCGGAAGGAAACTTTGGGAAGAGCTGTTGAAAAAATGCCGGCAGAAACTGAGAAAAAGTAATTCCAGAAAGGATTTCTCACGCAGGATTTTCTTCTGAAATTTCATCCGTAATTCGTCCTTGAATTCATTCCGAAACTTTTCTCGGTTTTCTTCCGGAATTTATCTGGAGATCTGCGCTAAATTATTCTCGCTATTCCTCTATTTCCTTTCGGCATTTCTCTGAAGACTTTTACAAGTTTTTATTGACAAACGTTTTGAAATCCCGCTTCAACAGTGCATCAAAGCTTCAGACACACACATGTCAAGAAGCAAGCTTCAACAAAAATGCATTTCATTATTCTATTCTTGCTCACTTGTAATAAGCTTTAAATGAGAAGCTCAGGTGCGCTGGTTTTGTTTACGAAGAGATTTTTGTGCTTGAAATCGTGAGTAGGTGCAAAAGTCGGCCATTTTGAGATTCTAACAAGTCTGTCCTTAAGATATTTTTTTCCTAAATTTCTCCTGGAATTTGGCTTTCACTCAGACTCATTTGGAAATTTCACCCCAATTTCTCTCAGGTGTCTTACCCTCAAGATTAAGTTCCAATAGAACTTCCGGTTAAAATCCTCTCAAACAATTCCAGAAGAATCTAAAGAGAAACTTTGAGAAAAATCCTTTTTTTAAGGATCTTTATTTCAAATTCCGGAAGAAAATCCGAGTTAAGTCCCGCATAGCTCCGAAAAGAACAGTTCTGTGACTGTTGAAAAATGCCGGCAGAAACTGTGAAGGAACTCTTTATTAAAAAACTATTAAAAAATCAGCATAAACTTCTTGAGAAATTATGGAAAAATTTCTAAATTTCTGGAAAAATACGAGATAAACTTCTGGAAAATCCCATGAGCTATAGAACAAATTCCAGGAGGATCTCGTCAAAAATGCTGGGAAACATATAGGAAAAATCGCTGAGAACACTTCTATAGAAACTCCAAACTATCATCTGGGAAACAGCCCGGAAGAAAACTTAGAAAAACGGGAATATCGGGAAACTTCTAGAAGAAATTCTGCAACTCTGGAAGAAATCTCACGAGGAACTCCTGGAGCATTTCTGAGAAAACTTCTAAAAAACAAAATTGCCTGGAGAAACTCCTGCAGCAGTTCCAGACGCAAACTCGAGTTTAATGCCGAGAGAGTTGTGGGGTCTGTTCGAAACTTCCGGGAGAACTTCTGGAAAACGAAATTTCTGGAGGAACTCCTGCAGGTATTCCGGAAGAAACTCGTGTTAAATATCGAGATAGTTGTGGGGTCTGTTAGCGGGTGAGTTTAGAGGATTTTCAGCAAGTTTCAGTGGGCTTGAAGGAGATTGTAGGGTGGTTCCAGAGATGATTTAGGCGCCTCAAGGGGATTCAGGATATGTCAGGGGTTTTCAATGTCTTTTCAGGTGGGTGTTCAAGGGAGCTTAAGGGACGTTTCACCCTTTGGAGACGGATGGGTCACAGCCGTTAAAACCGACCTTTACAAACGTGTTCTAGCCTAGCGAGGTTGCATCCAGGAAGCCGAAAATGCCGCCTCCAATGGGTTAAGGTGATTTAAGGGACATTTCGTTGGCGAGTCAGGGAGTTTCAGGAACGCCTCAAGAGGATTCAGGATAGGGGGTTTTTATGTCGTTTCAGGACGTTTAAGGGGGCTGAGAGACGTTCAAAGTGATTTAAGGGATGTTTCAGTGAGTTTCGTTGGTGAGTCAGGTACGTTTCAGTAGATTTAATGGTATTTCAGGGAGTTTTAGAGAGTTTAAACGAATGTTTGAGAGGTGTTGGAAGGACTTTTTGGGGTTTCAATGGGCTTTTAGATTTAAAAAAATAGAGGTGTTTAGCGGGCGTTTCTAGAAATATCAAGGGCATTTTAGGGGACTTCAGGCGGATTTTGAGGATCGTTTCAAACCAGTTACCGAGGGCCTCAAGAGTGATCAAGGGAGCTCAGAAGCATTACCGAAGATCTGAGTGAGTTAAAGATAGGTTTTAAAAGCATTTCAGGGGATTTCAAGGAGGCTCTAGAAGGAATATCTGTAGACACTTTTCATTGCGTTTCAGATGGATTGAGGGGGCGTTTCAGGGCATTTGAATGCATTTCAGGAGGGTTCAAAGGAACTACTGAAGATTAGCATGGGTTTAGAGCGATCCCAGGTCTTAAACCCCCAGAATTCCCTTTAACGTTTCTGAAATTCTTCAGGAGCTCAACTTAATTCCATGTGGAACCGCCTGTCGCTCTAAAATACAGCTGCTTTCACGTCTCTGGAACCACCTAAAAACCACCTGACGACCCTATCCTTCTGAAACTCCTGACAGTAACTATGGCAACGGCACCATTATGGGGGGGGGGGGGAGTGGGTCTGTTCAAGGGCGGGAGCAAAACAATGGTTTAAGAGAGGTTTCAAGAAGTTCCAGTAGATTTCAAGGGGATTCTAGAGCGGTTCCAGAGCTGATTTAGGGCGTTTTAAGTAGGTTTCAGAAGAATTTCAGGTACGTATCAGGGGGTTTCATGCGTTTTCAAGGTAGTTTCGAGACGTTTTAGGTAGTTTAAGGGTAGTTGAAGGTGATTTCAGGGGCATTCCAGTGGGTTAGGTTGGCGAGGACGTTTCAGGGGGTTTCAAAAAAATTAAAAAGGTGTTTCAGGGTGTTTTAGAGTGTTTCACGAATGTTTGTTGGAGTTTGAGAGGAGTTTTAGAGGCTTTCAATTAATTTTCAATTCAAAAACGTTTCGTGGGAGTTTCAGGGGCATTTTAGGGGGCATTTAGATAATTTTGAGGGTCGTTTTGGGGTTTCAAAGCCGTGAGAGATGTATTCGAGCACCCCTCGTAATCGAGACAACATTTATGAAAGATGGATACACCATGCTTATGTGTGTTGCCGATTGTTATTGTTTGCAGTTGCAAAATGTTGAATGTAAATAAAAGTCCTTTCGTCCGTGTACCGTGAAACAGTACGCAAGTGTTTTGTTCTTCTCCGTTCCGTGAATTCCTTTCTCGTTCCGCTGTTGTTAGGTTTCCGCTGTGTTGCAAAATCCAAAATGTTGGATGGGCCCAAAACCTGTTGAAACTAGTCCACCATCTCCACGCAGGTCATAGCGAGGCTAGCTCAGTCGGCAGCCGTCTAGGAAGATAAAAAGTGATTGCTGTCTTTTTTTTTCTTTGTGATCTAGCCTCACTATGACCTGCGTGGAAATAGTGGGCTCGTTTCAACAGGTTATGGGGTCACACAGTCTTTAGCCAGTTCTAGTTGACTGTCCGCGATGGCCGAAATTATCCAAAATCATGAAGGATTCAGAGGTGTTTCAGGGCATTTCAGGTGGTATAGGGACACTTCAGAGGATTTCAGTATCATTTCAGGGTGGTTTAATCAGGTTCAGAGGGGTTCAAAGGCTTTTCAAGGGGGTCTCTGATGCGTTTCTAAAAGTTTCATTGACATTTGAGGGGGCTTCTAGAATATCTTTAGTGACGTTTGAGTTCGTTCCAGGTGGATTTAGGGTTTTTTTTTATAGAATGAGAAAATCTGCAACAGATACCCAAGAGGTGGTTCCTCGGGTGATGTGGGGATCGACCCACTAAAAACTCATTCTCTCTCTTCCTTACCTTCGCGGTACGCCCGTTAGGGATGACTTCGAGAAGGATTTAGGGGGTTTTAGGGCGCTTAAGTGCATTTCAGGGAGATTCTAAGGTACTCCGGAGGATTCAGATGGGGTTTTGGTGACCCTATAGGACCTAAACCCCTAGAACCCCCGTAAACGTCCTTGAAACCATCCTAGAGTCCTTTTTGAATTCCTTCTGCTGAATTCCCCCTCAAACCGCCTGTCTCCTTGAAAAACCATTGAAGCCCCTGAAACCATCTGTAATCCATAAAGATCCTCCTAGAACATCCTGAAACTCCTAAAGTAACGGTTTGTCGCAATATCATCCGCACTAACCAGTGCTCTTGTATTCGACCCCAACCTGAAGTTGCACGGATCAGTCTAATCTGTTTCGTCGGAAAACCATGCCTTTTTTATTGAGTACCTCTTTTCTCTTCATTGATTTTCTAAAATAAGTATTGCTGCTCTTACCAAACTTTGCTTAGTTGTTGTTCTACAGCACCGTCCATTTATTCTAATCATGTTCTCTCGCAATTTGTTCTCCAATCCTTTTATCCAAATTCATCGCATCCAAACCATGTCCACCGACGACCTGCCCAGTTGCACAACCACACACGATTCCCCGGAGACGACAAATTGTTCCCCGTCGATAACAAACCCCCATTTTTCGCATTAATCGCACAAGTTCCTCCAATTCCCCGAAATCCTCGTGCAAGGCCGATCGGATTAGTAACGAAACGGTCGCCGCGCGTTCGACGACTGAGTAATTTGCACACGCGACATTTTCGCCATTAGAATGTGCCGGTCCGGTCGCTGCGCTGGTGTGGTGCACTGCAGTGCAGTCCTCCTGTCCCGACGATCAGACTTCGTCGCTTTTATAACCCACATTTCATTCCGGTTAAAACCGCGAGCAAAATTTATCTCTGCCCGTGTCTCGGGATGGTGAAAATCTTGTAATTTATGGCCGTTTTTAAGCCAAAATCATCATTCGCCGATGGACGGACGGACGAAGACGAAAGAACACGTCCTGTGAAATGTTAAGCCTTATTTCCATAGCTTCTAAAAAGGCTTTTTCGATTCGCGACACCGCACACACCCAAGCGAACACACTCCTACTACGCAATCGTCGCCGTCGCGTCGGTCGCCTCCATTCAAGCGCAGGAAATTCTCGGATGATTTCGGGCAATTCGAATCGCTAAAGAATCGCGCTCGTGTCTCTCGTGTTCCTTTGTTTCGGATCAGAGCAGGCTGAATTTTTATGGTCATCTCGATCGTCGTCATCGCCGTCGCCTCCTTGGTCGCCTCAGGTTGCTTCGTTTTCTTAATTTTTAATCTCCTCGGTTCGAACGGGGCGAGGGAGCGATCGCCGATCGGACACGGGACACGGGAGGTCGGTAAGGTAGATGTTCCTCCTAGCTGGAGATGGGCCGAAGGTTCGGACGGGTGCCCGCGACGTGCGTCCATTATAATACCATATACATTTGTAATACTTTATATAGTAGTGTTGTTTTTTATCTTCCTTCTTGGCGTGGTTTTTTCTCTCTTCGTTCTGTATAGGCTCAGAGACTTTTTCTCGGATTTCAGACTGTTTTGCCTTTTTCGTGCCACAAAGTTGTAGGGAAAGGTTGTCTTTTCACTTTAAAAATCAATATGTCATCAGCTCAGTAAACTGAGCAAATGTCTGTCTGTATGTGGGTGTGTGTATGTATGTTTGTATGTATGTCCGTGCAAAAATATTAAATAAAAACTTGACACTTTTTTCATAGCAAATGTCAACCGATTTAATTGCAACATGTTTCATTTGATAGAGAATAGATTGTTGTTGAATCCTACTGAATTTGTTTCGAATACGTTCAGCCATTCCGGAGATATTTAAAAAGTTTGCAATAGTTTATTCTCATGAGAAAGGCTCGATCACCGCTAGGTGATTCAATACGGGTTTTTTTTCCTTCGACTTAAATCCGATTCGGCCGGTCTGTGTGCCGTCGAGTGATGCTTTTTCGGGGTTCCTTCCTTGCACTACAGCACAATCTTTCATCTGCGCGAGAACTGTTGTGGTGCGAGGCGACTATGTCGGACTCGGACGAGACACAAGGCTGCGCGAGAGCATGGAAATGCGCGAGGAACGAACTATAATTTGTGTGCGAGAGGAGCAAAGAAGATGATGATGGACCGAAGAGGTGATTGTACCTTCTTCTACTTTTTTGTTGCGATCTCGGTTGGCTGCTGGGGAAGACAACGACGACTAGCAGTAGCAGTTTGTTGTCTGTCTGTCGGATCGAGAAAGAGAGAGAGACCCGAGAGTACAGTTTGTTTTTATAGTTGTTATTACTATGATTTTGTTCTTTGCTTTGCCTCGTGTGCATCGTGGAGATCTTCTATGATCCGTCGGAGGCCAATGCAAGAGGCGATAAGAGGCTAGAAGGAGGCGCGTGGCGCGATCGAGCAACGGGACCCGATTGCATTTCCCGGCGATCGCTGATCATTCTAGTACCACCCGATTTTGACAGCTGGTTTGACAACCGAACGTCAAACCACCATCGATGATGAATGCATTTGGCCTACTGGGATCTTCTACGCCTCATAGTCCACACAAAGTACGCGATCGCGCATATCTGCGATCGCGATCGCCTCCATCGCCGGCTTCACTCCGAGGGCTTCTCAAAAGCTGGACCAGTAAATGAAAGCAGCTAGCACAACAATCACAACAACAACCGTGAGATGACGAAGCGAAAACCCGGTCGTCATCGGCGGACTCCAAATAGGAATTCCCGATCGTGGCGAACCTTAGCCCAGCGCCGCGCAGTGACCAAGCTCCGTGGACGTGGAGGCAGTAAAACCACGACGACCAAACCTGGACTGGAAACGAAACATACTCAGAATGACGGGGCAGTACCAACACTCTGCATCGAAAAACAGGAAAAAAAAATGTAGAGTGCTTTGGTGCCTCTCGAGGAGTCGTTCACTCGACGCCTTAGCGCGGTCAGCGCCGAAGCCGAAGTAGGTCGTTGGTCGTCGCCCATAGCCCGTTTCGGCAGAAGCTGCGCTCCTATAGCTGCTCCGGGGGTCGTTGATCTAGAAACCCGCGTCGCGGAGGTCTCTCGTGCGACGGCAGCGCCGCCGCCACCACCAGCTGCTAAATTAATCGACGCGCGAAAACAAGACCTCTTAAGACGGTTGTAAAGCGTCGGTTTAGATTGGTGGGGCATTAGTGGGGAAATATGGTCGGGTCCGTTGGTAATCCTCTTATAATTAGAGAAGAGTCGGGGTCCAGAGAGGTGATGATCTTTGGAGTGGAGGTCGAGTAGAGTGGTAGCTTCTGTCGGAGGGTGGCGTTTGATATCGATAAACGTGTGATTTTAAGGCCTTCTTGTCGGTTGACCTTAATCCTAGTTGAAGAGGTTGGTGATCGCAGTTTTGATCAGGTCACTTTCTTACTGAATAGATTCACTGTAGTGTTGAATTGCTATGTACTTCTCCAGTAATCTAAAAAATGACACTTTCCAAAGGATCTTTCCTTATGGTCACCTTCCGGCCTATGCCTCTGCCTTTCCGACAGACAGCCTATCTTTTCTTATTGCAACCTCCCAGCCTACTCTCCTCGGCTTCCTACAGGACGCTTACCAGGGAATCTTTCTTTTTTATCACCATACAGCCTATGGCTCTGCTCTTCCGACAGGACCCCGTACCAGATAATCTTTCCTTATTGACACCTCCCAGTATCCGTCACTGCACGTCGGACAGGACGCCCATCAGGGAATCTTTGTTTATTGTCACATCCCGGCCCACACCTCTGCCCTTCCGACAGGACGCCATCCAGGGAGTATTTCCTTATTGTCACCTCCCAGCTAACGTCTCTGACCTTTGGACATGAGCAGGAGATTCCCTTTGGACATGAGCAGAGAGATTCCCTGCTCCTTATTATTACCACCCGGTCTACGGTCTACGGAAATTTGGATATACTGCCATGGAAACCGCAATGAATATTTCAAGAATCTACACAGTACTCCACTAAGGATCTTGCATTGTATTGTCTATCCGGTAGGAATCAAGACAGACATTCAATCAAAAATTGCCATTTTCATGGTCCACAAGTGTCGCAACTGCTTCGCAGTTGCAGTGCGCTGTGTTGCTGACAACAACGGGAAGGATGCGTACTACTTTTGACATGATTCAAAAACGTCGGGAGTTGGGTCGCGTCGCGACTTGATTGTGCGACTTCCGGTTTGATGGCGGTCCGACAATATTAGCGTATTAGTTAGAGATTTCAAACCAAACTGCACCCAGTTTGACTATATGTCATCGTTCGAACGCTACTCGTATTCGCCTCCATGGTGTATCGATTTGGTGTTGTCGCCGTTACAAACTGTTAACTCTCCACAATATTCTACTTAAGTTATTGTTGAATTTTATATTGTCTATCCGGTAGGAATCAAGAAAGACATTCAATCAAAAATTGCCATTTTCTTGGTCCACAAGTATCGCAACTGTTTCGCATCTAGTGCGCTGTGTTGCTGACAACTACGGGAAGGATGCGCACTACTTTTGACATGATTCAAAAACGTCGCGAGTTGGGTCGCGTCGCGACTTGATTGTGCGAAGTTCGGTTTGGTGGCGGCCCGACAATATTCACCCAATGCAGGCAACAATCAATCATAAGGATTACATTCAAAATGATCACCGTAGTGGTACTGAAAAATCTTAACGACATTTGTTATTAAATGTCGTTTTATGAAACATCGAATACTTACACGGAAAAAAAGTATTTCAGTTTTTTTTACGCGGGTTTTTTTACGCGGTCCGTCCTAAAAAAAACCGCGTTATTTCAAAAACCGTCGTAAAAAAATCCGCATTTTTTCAAAAACACGCGTAAAATAATCAGCACCACATCTAACGTGACTTGACTTTTTTACGACGTTTTTTGAAATAACGCGGTTTTTTTTACGACGGGTCTTGAAATAACGCGGTTTTTTTTACGACGTTTTTTTTAAAATAACGCGTTTTTTACGCGGTTTTTTTTTTACGCGGGACCATTACCGTCGTAAAAAAAAACTTCAGTGTACAAACAAATTTTGGTTCATCTCAACCGGATTTCCAGGATAAATTTGGCACAAACGACATATTAGTTTGATTTTACTACCCTGGTTAGTTGAAACAAACTAAAACATTTGTTGATGCGTTTTTCTGTTTACGAGTAATTTCTACAAACAGCCGTTTGAAATAACGAAAATGTTTGTTGTTCCGCATGTCAGCTCCGAAAATCACTGCCAAAATTAGTTGTTTCAAACCATACTATGCCGTTTGAAACAACTAAAATACAGTTCATTTTGAACCGGTATGGTTGGTTGAACTTACCGACCAATTTGTTGTTTTCGCTTTACTCACTAGAGCTCACTAGTCCTCTTTAGATTCCCATTATTTTTTTACGCTTATTTGGAATACAAATGCTAAAAAATGTTCGAATGTTGTAACAATAGGGGTACTCACTAAACAGGTTAACTTGCTGCGTAAGCCATGATTTTCTACTTATTTGAAATGTTTCATGATTTTGCAAATGAAATAATCAAAGATTGCCTTGGTGATCGCGACGTTTAATCAGTTTAACCAGTTAACGCTGTTAAGTGAATCCTCCTATTATATTTATTCTTGTTTTAATTTGTGGAATACTTCACACATAATTTTTCTTCCTGTCCATCGCACTAGAAATGTTTATTGGCGATCACTTTCACTAATCCAGCTGCATCACGGCTGACTTCAAGCTGGTTTCCATAATTCCGTTGTAGAAATATCGTCTCCGGAAGGTATAATCCATACCTACGTTACCCTGATGGTGCTCGATGAAATGCATAACCTGGCATCGAACCAGGCGGTGTTCTGCAGAGGTGGTATGTCGAAGATGATGAACGATCCTGAGCTTGCGCTTCGATCTACTCTCCCAAAAAATGCGCACTGCCCTGCAATGCAATTCAAAATACTTTAGCAAATTTGACACGATTATGAAATTAATGATATTTACCTGTGATGGAGAACGACCACATAGCGTTGGCACTTTTATTATTTACGTTGGCACCACATTATTTACGAATAACGAATAGAAGTAATGGCGGTTGGTTGTGCCGGAGCAGACAAAGAAAGACATTTGCCTGTTAACAGTAGAGAAGTGGCGTGAGACTGAGAAATTCAACAAACTGATAGCTTAGTTCAACTTAAACCGATATTTTAGTTGTTATTTCTACAACCAATATATTAGTTCAACTCAAACCGTTATGCCGGTTGAATTCAACTAATATTTCAGTTTGTTTTCTACAGACCATGCCCAAAGTGAACAAACTAATGTTTAGTAAAATCAACTTATAGCTTAGTAGAAAACAACTACCATGTTAGTTAAAAATAACCAAAATTTCAGTTGTTTACACCATTTTGCTGATTAGTAGAAACAACTACCATGAGTGGTTATTGCAAACCAAAACTACAGATCCAAAACAACGGATTTACAGTTTGAATCTTACTATTTTATTAGATCACCATTCAACAAACATGTTTGTTGTTTCAAACTACAGTGTTTTTGCTCCGTGTACTTTTGGAGAGTTGACGGTAGCTCGATTTCCATATTAGCTGATGTTGTGGTGTCGTGGTGTCCAGTGTTATGCAAAATGATGCCACATTCGATTATGTGAGACCGTTGTAAAATATTCAAAGGTATTCGAAGTTTTGATTGAGCAATACTCGCAATCGCTTCCATGGTTTCTAGATGTGATGTTGTCGTTGTTACAGAATTCAGTAAACTCTCTCCACAACTTCCTATTGAAAAGAACTTCGTCTTTCAGAGCTAGCCGTTGCGTGATTTAATAATTATCCACAATGTATTCTTGTAACAAATCATCGTTATAACCAAAAGAAAACTGTTTCTTGTAGGATTAAGTTAGTCGACATCGACTGTCGAGTTGTGGAGAGTTCTGACGTCACTACGTACATTCTTCTATCTTTGGCAATCAACATCATGTGAAATACCACCCAATTTGATCATGCGTGATCGTTTTTTTTTCTTCTGAGATTTTCGTACACACGATCGACTAACTTCCAATCGCTCCCATGGTTGCTCGATCCGTTGTTGTCATCGTGGTCGTTACCCAAAACCATGCCAAATTACCACTCGCTCGCTCGCATGGGGGGCGCTATTCAGGCGCACAAATTTGCCTTCCCCCACACATGTGCGACGAGCGCAATCACTGTTTTGTGTGCGGCGATGTACGCAAACAAGGGCCCATATAGCCGAGGCGGTAAACGCACGGGTATTCAGCATGACCATGCTGAGGGTGACGGGTTCGATTCCCGGTCGGTCCAGGATCTTTTCGTAAAGGAAATTTCCTTGACTTCCTTGGGCATAGAGTATCTTCGTGCCTGCCACACGATATACACATGCAAAATGGTCATTGGCAGAGGAAGCTCTCAGTTAATAACTGTGGAAGTGCTCATAGAACACTAAGCTGAGAAGCAGGCTTTGTCCCAGTGAGGACGTTACGCCAAGAAGAAGAAGAAGATGTACGCAAAACTTTCCAACAATTGGGGGTCCCGCGTCCAAATCATTACTTAACCGAGCCCAAACAAGCAATTTTCGCCGACGTTGACCAACCCTAGTTAGCGCGCAGCAGCCCTGCCACTACTGCCGCCATAATGGTCTATCTTTCTAACAGACCGCGAAACCGGGCGGGCGACAGGGCAATCATCTGCCCTGCTCACTCTGCTTCTGTCCGAAATCACTTTTCTCCAGCGCGCTTCTTTCACTAGCTCGTCATCAGCTGAGCTGATGGGGCCCAACCGGGACTTCTGTCGTCGATTGCTGACCAATCTCCGCGGCAGGCAGCCCTAGTATGTCGATGAGAAAAAAGTTAATTATCTGCACTTTTAGTAGCAACTAACCAACCCAACCTAAGCTGGGTTCCTCGCGCAAGTCGGGGGTAGAGAGCGAGAGAGAGAGAGAGGGACAGATAAATCGGCTTTTAATGACGAAGCCGTTTTTCGGGTCGTCCGTCCGTTCGTCATGTGTGTGGACTGTGGAGTTACGACGACGAGTTTGGCGACCAACCGACGATCGTGGAGTTTCATTCAACCGTCCGCGCAAGTCCAGGTCGTCGAAATTTGGGCTTCGTCATTGTCATCGTCGCCGCCGCCGCAGCCGCCGTCATCATCGATTGTGTGCTGCTTTTTGGTTTTTTGTCTGCCCATTCGTCACGCACGATCCGAGCGATCCTCTCTATGCACATTCATGTGCCACAGGGCACGGGAGATCGCGCGCGATTGATCGACATCGGCGACGGACGACCTCGATTGAGGTTCATTGTTTGCATTGGAAGTCTTTTTTTAGAAAGTCCCGATCGCCATAATGCTGGATGCTGCGCAGGGATGAATGATGCTGGAACAGCCGTTTTGGCAACACTGCTGGGTGCTGTTTTTGACAGTTCGACGTGGCTGCGTACCGCGAGTTAGCAAAAGAGGCAAAAGATGATCTCCTACACGGAGAAACTGAAAAACTCAAAATTAGGTACTTTTAAACTCAATTTTGAGTTCTTTTTCATCTCCCTTTTCATGCGCTCTTTCTGTTGTTGTCAGAGAGTGAAGAGAGAAACAGCCCAACTTTTGCAGTTCCGTGCGTCAAGCCAAAACTGAGTTTCTAGCACAGTACTCAAATTTGAGTGAATACAACCTAGTCAAAATTTCGGTTGAGTGGATAAAACTTAAAATTAGGTATTTTTTTCACATGGAAGCAAGCGGGAACAACCCAACCAAAACATCGATTCCATCAACTCAAAATTGGCTTGACGCACGCAACCCCGAAGTTGGGTGGAAAGAACTCACTTTTGGGTAGTTTCGTCTCTCCGTGTACTCATTCAACTCACGCCGTGAATCCTTCTCGCCACTATCAATGCGAAAAGATCACGAAAGGCACCACTTCTGGACACGGTTCGCACACGATCGTCGATCTAGCAGCGCGGAGCTGCGCGTGGTGTGGGACCCAAAACAGCAGGAAATTGCGATCTCGTGCGCGTCGTCCAAGAGAGCGATTACACAACCGTGGATAGGTGGTCATTTGACCAGACCTTTCGTCGGTCGGTCAATGATCAACCGGACCGAACGTGCGCGGCAAAAAGCCGTGAAACACCAAAAAACCGTCGATCTTTCCTCCCGCAGTTTCATCTGATGTACCGTGTGAACCGTCGGTATTTGTCCACCTCGCAGAACGATGACGATCGCAACGACGCAACAATAATAATAACTGCTGCCGTCCGACTTCAATCGGCGAATACAAATTAACTGATTATTTCGGCCTAGTCCGCAATGCAAGAAGAAGAACCGCAGAGCGGCTTTGCGGTAATCGGTAAATCATCCGTGCGAAATGTGCCCAAAAATGCGAATAAACGCGTTGTTTTTCGGCGGTGATCCGCAGAATATCAAGTAGGTGTGGGGTGCCTGCTTCGCTAGGCAGGTCGCCTGCCTGCGTATGAAAAAGTGACGATCATTAAATCATATCTCATATTCTTCAACCGAAACTACTCGAAACAAGGCGAATAAGCCGTCCACTTCGCTGAACAAGCACTGATCTCAAGCAGTGCACAGTCGATCGTGAACGAACAAACAAACGAACGACGATCACCATCAGCGATCTAGCAGCCCGTGATCGCCACCGGCATGTTATCGTTGAACGACCCGAGCCCGAGCGCGAACCGCTCGCTATGCGTTGCCGGCCGCTGCGCTGCTGCCGCCGCCTTCGTTCGGATAAGAGCGAATTGGGAAAAGGTTACATTTGCCCTCGGGTCGCAATTAAACGAAAGCATCTTTAGGTCGGTCGCCGCACCGCAATGCATTTCCAGTTTGCGCGCAGACGCGCATACGGACACCGACTCAACTGGAACTGATGGAAATTGAGCAGCAAGGCAAGGGTGCGTGAGAGCCTAGCTAAACCCTTCATGATGCGAAGAATGAGGGCTAGAGGGGATTTTCGCGTGTCGATCTGGAAGGTCTTGCTCCAGTCCTTGGTTTGTTTCCTTTTTGCAGTGATTATCCGACCAAGGACGAAAGAATTAAGCCATTCGATGGTCGGTGTGTAACTGAACTGAATGCAGATTACGTGGGCCGCGGGGTGATTGGGGGTTCGGACGATCCGGTCAATTGCGTGTGTTGGCGAATGCGAATGGGAACAAGTCTAGGTGGGAAGAACTGAATCTGTTTTTTTATGTTTCTCACACAAAAGTGATCAATTCTTTTTCTGACAGAAGTTACATCCGAACTGGGATAGAACCTGAACTCTTGAGCTGTTAAATAGTACACAGGATCAAATATTTGTCCAAAAAGAAACCAATGCTCAAAAATCTTGTTTTACTCGATCGAATTTTCATTAGTGTCAAACTGATGTTGTTTCTTGAGTTTTTTCCTTGTCAAATATTTCACCCTATGTACTTCAGGCCTTACATTAAAGATATTAAAGCCACTGATAAAAACTGTAAGTAAGTTCAAGAACTGACTTGTTTAAAAGCATTCAAAGTAAGAGCTGTTCTCTAAGCTCCCAAATGGAGTATAACGTGCCTCTGGAGTCGGCCTTCTTTATTATCTTCAGTAGCTTTGTTTCCTTCATCACGGGGTGCTGTTTTACATAGTCAGGACAGTAATGATTGCAATCGCTTTCCCACTTGAGGACGTTGAGTCCTCTACGTCTGCACAAGATCATACAAAGGTCGGAGTGTAGTTGAGAAACGGTTATTTTTGAAACAGGGTTCTCGCATTTGTGCGTAAAAGCCGTGCGTAAAGTGATAGATCATGTGTAACTTACTGTGAAGATGATGGGGCACAGTTCGCTCGATTGCATAACTTGCAGGCGTTGGAAGGAAAGGGACAAGCCATGGGTTGATCCCAGAACCTTCTGCATGTGAATCAGAAGCTGTAGCCACTATATCATCAAGCTCGTTAGCTCGCAAGGTACGTGGCAAATTCCTAGCTAGAAACTCGAAACAATGTCAATCAGACCGTTATGGACGTCTTAAACGATCCTTAAAGAAAATTTTGACGGTTTTCTTTCAACATGCTTTGTGTATTTTAGCTATTTCTGATTTTTTGCTTTCAAGAATCTTGGGTCATTTTTAGGATTTTGTTTACAAATTATTTGCAGATTTCTTTTCAGTTCTGGCTAAATTTTCGAAAAGATCCTTGAACACTTGGATGTGAAATACGTCAGGTTTCTCTCAAAATAAAACACGATTTTTTGCGAGATTTTTGGTGGATATCTGGTGATTTCCACGAATTATCTTGTCATGACACTTATTTACGTTCAGCCCAAGTAACACGGTCAGTTATGTTCTTCTTAATAAGAGGTATTCTTGGTGCGGTTACGTGGTTGTGGGGATCACACGTTCGCTTTATGTTTGTTGACGCGACAATGACTGCTGGTAACACTAGACTCAGATGAGTGAGAGTGAAAGATCAGTTGAAAGAGAAAGACCTTCGATAGTGGATGAAGTAGTAAGAAAGCATACAGATTAGAACTCAGCGGAAGGAAGCACTAAGAATTGTGAGTGAAATTGTATATGTAATTGTTAGTTTAAGCTGATCAACGACACAACGACTTTCGATTTGCTGTCAGTATTAAGAAAGTCATCCACAAACTTGACTACCATCATCAATAGTTGATAGGACACGTATTTGAAAGATCTGTCTTCGGTGCGAGACCACAGATCAACAAAATTATCCAGATTTCAACTTCATCGTCACGGAGGACGCTTGAGGAGTTTCACTAATAATTGCACAGGTTCCGCGAGGTTCCAGCATTTTGCATGTATGTATTAGTTCTACATTTTCCACAGCTATCCAAGTAACTAGTTAAATGATCTTGTAAATTATAGCTGCATAAGTTCCATTAGTATTAAGAAAGTAATCCACAAACTCTGTGCATATAATAATGCCACAAAGTTGATAAAAAAGTTGTAAATTACAATAGCCATTGTTCAACATTGAATCACTGCGTCCAATAGGCTGAACTTTTGTGGCATGTCCCGTTTTGATATTCGCATCTAGCCAGCTAATTACCATGTGTCAAGTAATCAGCTACTGCCACGACGCGTCGTCTTCCAGTCAGGTGCAATGGAATTGATAAACTCCAAGACCTTCCCAGGTTTTGCAGACCAGATCTCACTGGGTTGCAAGCTACCACTATTTAGAAATCTTTGCCTGCGCGTGTATAAAGCACCACAACTGCAAAGCAGATGTTCCGAGGTATTCACTTTCCGTATTACTTCGACAGATATCACTCTGAATATGGCCAATATTTTTCAAGTGATACCTGCTCGGGCAGTGTCCAGTTACTAGGCTAGTGTATGTACATAGAGCTCTCTTGTTGAGCTCTAAGAGCTTTTTGGTTTTATAAGCATTTGGTGTTATAAATCGTTTTGACTGATTGCAATTTTTGACATGCATCCAATTGGATATCACCCTCTGCTCAGCCCAACGTTTCAGATCCATTTTAATTGTACAGTTTGATATACCACAGAATGGTTCTGGGCCAGCAAACTGTAAATTAGAACTACTTTTAGCAAGCTCGTCTGCCATTTCATTCCCTTCAATGCCACAGTGACCTGGAACCCAGTATAAGTTTACTGAATTCCCTTGGCACAGCCTGCGCAATGAAAGAATGCATTCCCAGACAAGCTTTGAAGTACATTTGTAAGCGCACAATGCTTTTAGTGCAGCTTGACTATCTGAGAAAATACAAATATTTGCATATCTGTATTTTCTCTCAAGGCAGATATTTGCGCATTTCAAAATAGCAAGAATCTCTGCTTGAAACACCGTAGGATAGTGTCCCATCGCCACTGAAATTTGTATTCCAGGGCCGCAGATTCCTGCTCCCGTTTTTATTCCAACTTTTGAGCCATCTGTATAGAATTTGATTGACCCTTGACGAACATAGGGACATCCGACTTCCCAATCTGCACGAGTTGTCTCAAGTCTCAGCAATTCCTTTTTTGCTTCTTATTGTACGTCTCAGCAATTCCTTTTTTGCTTCTTATTGTACGTACTCGTGCAAAGGTAGCAGATTGAGAATGGCATCTAAAGCTTCTGATGGTGTGCTTCGCATCGCTCCTGTAACAGCAATGGACGCAAGACGTTGAATTTTCGCAAGCTTTGATTGCGTGGTAGCCTCTTTTGTTTTTGGCCACCAGACAAACGAAGCATACGTCACTTTTGGGCGGATTATGGCAGTATAAATCCACAATATCATTTTTGGTTTCAAGCCCCACTTCCTAACAATATGTAGTTTTGGAGCATAACCAGAACGCACTTGTTGCCTTACCGATCACGGACTCAATTTGAGCATTCCGGTTCAGTTTATCATCCAGTATCAAACCTAAGTATTTGACTCGATCACTAGGATGAATTTGTATCCCTCCAAGCCGAAAAGCTTTTAGGTTGATCTTCCTTCTCCTACTGAAAGGGACAATTACGACCTTTGACGAGTTGATGCTAAGGCCCTCCTTAATACACCATGAATGTGTATAGTTTAGAGCCCTTTGCATTCTCTCCGAAACAGTTTCGTCATACTTTCCTCTCACTATTATGACTATATCGTCTGCAAAGCCCACAACTTCGAAACCTTTTTCCTTCAAGCTTTTTAGAAGATCGTCTACAACCAAGGACCACATTAGTGGTGAGAGGACTCCTCCTTGAGGGCAACCTTTCGTTGCCCCTACTGTTATAGAAGAACTTCCCAGCTCAGAGGTGATTTCTCTTTTTGCAAGCACAGTATAAATCCAATGTATGATACATTGGACGAAGTTTTTGTTCTCCATGGCACGCTTCATAGATGAATAGGAGGCATTATCAAATTCTCCTTCTATGTCTAAAAAGGCGCATAGGGCTATTTCTATTGCTGAAAACGTTTTTTCCACCTTTGTTACTAGCGAATGAAGTGCCGTAACCGTTGTCTTACCAGATTGATAAGCAAACTGGAAGTCAGATAGGGGATGCTCTTTTATGTAAGAAGAATTGATAAAATCCTTCAAAACCTTATCCATAGTCTTCAACAAAACTGAAGAAAGACTAATTGGCCTATATGCTTTTGGATGCGTCTTGTCTCGCTTCCCCTTTTTTGGTATAAAGATAACTTTTACAAGTCTCCATTTTGATGGAACGTAATTCAATCTTAAACTAGCCTTGAACATCTCAATTAGTGGTGGAACCAACACCGCTTCTCCATTTTGAATCAGTGCTGGCAATATACCATCAACTCCTGCAGATTTAAAAGGCTGAAAAGATCTAATTGCATTTTTCACTCTGGCCTTCGTGAAGATTTCATCAGCTAAATCTGAGGCGGTGTTTATTGTACTAGTTGACTCCGATGAGTTTATACTAAGGACATCCTTCACCTTCAAGAGATATAGTAGGGTATCGCGCCACTTGGGCGGTGGCTTCTATATTCGTCTGTTTTCCACTATAACTCAGTCAATTTTGAACCAATTGACTTGAAATGTTGTACACGGGTAGATACTATACCTATCTCACCACATTCCAAAAGTTGTGTCAATTGGTTCAAATTTGACTGAGTTATAGTGGAAAACAGACGAATATAGAAGCCACCGCCCAAGTGGCGCGATTCCCTATCATTGGAATCCACACTTAAACCGAACCTGGAAAATGGGTTTCCATCATTAAATCCAAAGTTTCACGAGGAGTTTTGGTAAAAGCTTCATCGTCGCGCTTCAGGTTTCCCAATTCATTTGAATGATCTTTTGCAAGCGTTTTCTGTAGTCTAGCAACTACAGGAGTGTTGTTTATGTTTTCACATGTCAGCATCCAAGATTTTCTTTTCGATTTTCGTATTTCGTTGTTGTAATCAGTCAGGGCTTTCCTGTACTGAGTCGAATCTCCCGTTTGTTTCGATCTATTGAACATTTTACGAGAAAATTTTCTAAGGCGATCCAGTTTCAGTTCCACCATGGCACGTCTCTAGTAGAAGACGATTGTATAGTGGGACAACTTCTGTTAAAGGAATTGATGATACTTTCATTTACCCTTTGAGAAAATGATTCTAACTTTTGGGTTGAATCAATAGTTTCTCCCATTGTAAATGAATGCGTATTCAACAATTCTACATATTGATCCCAGTTTGTCCTCCTGGGATTTCTAAATGCAATTCTAGAATAATCTCCACTACTCCAATTGAAGATTATGTGTTTATAATCAAATAGAGAAATCTCATCTGACACGTACCAGTTTGTGATCTTGTCAAAGATTGCAGCATTGCACAGTGTTAGATCCAAGACCTCTTGTCTGATTACATTTGAGAAAGTAGGTTTATCACCATTATTGCAAATGTCTATATTGTTGGAAGACAGACTCTCTAATACAGTCCGGATTCGCTGGTTGGGTCACGACTGCCGATTTGTTGTTTTCTTTACAGAATTGAACAAATGATGCGATCTCAGGAGGAGGTCAACATTGCATAGTTTTAGTAGACTATTGGAAAAGATCTTTGCTAAAATATTGTGGTGAGATACTTCAGCTGTTACCTAAAATGATCCATAGTAGATCCTTAATGTGACTTTTAGCTTATTACTTCTCAGATTTGGTTGACAATATTCATGCATTTTAGAACGGTAAATCCGGGAATTTGATTCCCGGAAATTGAAAATTGAGTAGAGATTTTGTAATCGTATTCTAAGTACATTGTTCCAGAAAAAGCATGCTGCAGTTTTGAGTTTAGTTAGTCTACAAGAATTTGTTAGATTTGTTCATTAAGTATAATGACTACAATTTAATGCATAGTATTCTGAAGGCTGAAGTCTAGGAATGAATGATCAACTCGAGTCTATGAGGATACCCTGTCTAAACCACCCAAAACATGTTGGAGTTAAGTTCTTTGAATGTATTGCATATGTTACATACTCGGAATAGCACATCTTACAGGCTCAGAGTTATTTTTACATCTTAGATCACCTTAGATCATCCAAACTGTTCTGAAGCTTAGATGTATGTTCGAGTTGTGTAATGTGCTCTAATACCGAAAGCAAACATATTTGAACTTATCCATTTTGCTTCACAGATGCTTTGCAAGGAATGTGAAGTAAATTTTCAGAGCCTCAATGATATCCCAACGTTCTCAGAACTTTTTAGAGTTAAGGCCATCGATTTAGTTCTTGTAACGAAGTATCGAGCTCACGCTATCCAAATTATGTTGGAATTAGGGCCCTTTAGATCAACAATCATAACCGATATTTAGGTACAGGATACGGGGTTTTCAGACGCATTTGTAAGAGAGAAGGAAGTTTGTTTGCAGATATATGAAATATACAATATCTCACAATACCTAAGTTGTCTATGGAACAAGCGTTCTACATTTGGTTAAGTACCTGTAGCAATGTAATGCAAGTACTTTGCATCAGAATATGAAGAATCTCTGAAAACATAAATCATCCCAAATTTGAATCCTCTACCTACACGAAGTTTGTGTCCAAACACCCTAAACAGAAAACCCTTTTTCCAACAAGTCGCCGTCATCGCATGATCAGTGATCACACTCGATCGCATTCGCCTTCCATACCACTAATTCGCAATTCGATCTCTCCGGGTCCAAGGGAAACCAAAAGAAAGCGGAAGGGCTCACGGACACTTTAAGAGCACCTTCTTTCGATCCACCCTTTCCCGATCGACACACCCGCAGGGCTGCCTGGCCAGGCCAAAAGCAAGTTGCGGTTAATCGTCGAGAAGACGAGAAATCCAGTCACCTTCGTCAACTACAATATACCTAGGTGGTGCCCGCTCCAATGTTTAAGTTCCATCGATCGATCGTCGCGTCGCGGTCGTCTTGGTGTGATTCAGCATTTCACAATGCTGCTGCTTCGGTGCCAGCCATCAGCATCCAGCCTCTGGACCCGAAAGCTGATGAACCACAACACAAATACAATCACACAATCGCCGCACGGAGGCTGCTCAACACTGCTCAAGCAAGAGATCAAGAGGCAATCACGGTCTCCTCCACCGTACGAGGAGATTGCTTTTCGTCGGTCTGTTTTTTTTGTTTGTTCCCTGTGTGTCCGGATTTGGGTCTCAGATTCCCTCAGAGTCTTCTACAAACAACAACAACAAAAGTGTTTTGGCTGTGTGCGTGTTTTGGGAGCTGGGACAGGAAACGGGCACCCATACCAGCTCGAGTATCGCTACAAGCACAAAACGCAAAGGTGAAGAGAAAAGTAAATAAATGGAAAATAAGAGCCACAAGACCGAGGCTGTGGGACTCTAGCCAGGGAAGGTAGACCTCGTCGAACATGGAAATATGTAGAATTTTATAATAACCTTCGAGAAACGAATGGTGGGCAGGCAAATCGGACAAACTGACTGACTGACTGATCGAGGAAACCTGTGCGCCGTGGTGGTGGTTGGTAGCGCACCTCGGTAGATTGGATATTATGGCTTTGCGCGCACCTTCCCCGGATCGACCAAGACGAAGTCCGTGCCCAAAGAGGGAAACCTAGAACAGAATTATGTTAATTTATTCATAATAATAATAGCTGAATGGATTGAAAATGGAAGAAAAGTGCTGCGGGGCTCTCGGAGGTCTTCGGGAAACGAAGAGAAGGATCGACCGCGAAGGCGAAGGAAAGACGCAAAGGAGAGGAGGCGAACGACTTGCTCGGAGAAATTATTGGATTTTAAGATTGGTGAAGAATACAAATTTGATTTTTATTGGAACGTGTTGGCGGCGGCTGCGTGCAGGTTCTTCGCAGTCGGAGTTCATCCAAGGTGATAAATAATTTATACAAATTTCCCTGTAGTGTGCATGATTGACTCTCCTCAACGGAGACTGAGAGCGTGAAAGAATGGAACTGCATCATCGACCGACCTTAGGTAATGGTTTCTCCGGAATGCCTAGTCTGAGGCACGACTGAGAAATCCGGCAGTCCCATCTACAGTCGGCAACTATGACGATCAAATAATTAGACTCGCGGCTTCCATTTTTCACGGATGGACAACTTCTAGCATCGTTCGGTTTTGGAAACGAACAAAGGCTACCGCACCAAACCCAGCTGAGTCAAAAACTCGTTTCATTTGCCTCGGAGGAACTTCCAGCCAGCAACTCGGCTGCGAGCTTAGCTACCTCGCATCACCTCCGCGTTCAAATATTTAATTATCGACATCTCTTCAACAGAACCGTTAAATTACACCCGCACCCATGCCCACTGGCAGTCCCGCGAGCGTGCGCCCGCGCGAGAGACTGAACCTCTTCAGTAGCAACAGCAAGAACTTGGGCTCCCTCTCGGCCAGAGAGTAAACATCGCACGGACCACGGTCCGTCCGATGATTTGCGTACCAACCAACTAACCGAGAGAAGTCTCGTCCGTCGTCTTCGTCATAAATTGTGTGTCGGGCGAGTACACACTTGTGCGCCCGCCCGCCCGCGGACTCTGGGTGACCGGGAGTCATACCCGGTAGTCGCGAGACTTGTTGGAAAGCTCCCTCACGTCCCCGCCGTGCTCTGGGGTATTTACAATCGAATGTTTTATTAATGTGTAAACATGCGACTGTGGTAGTGGCAGTGTGGCGGCGCAACCGAAGAACTGGAAAATATCTCCATCCATCGTTAATTAGATGTGACTACTGGCTTTCTGTTGTTTCTGCATTCGATGCGGCCGGTTTTCATGTTGAACCTGACTCAGTGTCCAATCCTTAGCGAATGGACGGTAGCTGTTGGACTAGACTGGCGGATACCCATTCCGCGTGCCGTGGATAGGTACACTGGGTTTTGACATGTGGGTACTAAATGAATTGCGTGTCTTTGGAGAAGACAATCGAATGCATTTTATCGAATCGGTTGTCGCAGGATAGATGACGGACGTGCGAGACTCCCAGAGGTCTTGGGATGTTTGTTGTGGTCAAACAGAATGCAGCAGAAGACTGAGGTGCGCTTACGAGGTGTGTTACCAGTCCGTTGTCAAGTGTGGAGAAATTATGACCTTATTTTGAGATTGTTCAGCTACGAACTAGATTGGCTTCAGAAGCATGTCGTCTTCCATTTTGAAGATTTCCACCACATATGTTCTAGAAATTCAGTTCTAGAAAATGTTTGTTTTGATTGGTACTCAAATTCGTTCCTTGTGTATGGGGTCATGCACAAATTACGTCACGCTTCTAGGGGGGAGGAGGGTTTGTATAACGTGACGACCCATACAAATTTTTTTGAGGTCTCATGCAAAATGTGTGACATAGGGGGGAAATGGTCGATTTTTGCGTGACGTAATTTGTGTATCACCCCTATTCTGCAATTGTTTGCTACTTAATTCGGGCATGTTGACAGCTGAAACGTTGACAGTGCTTTACTGGTGGTTATAGAACGGATCATTCAACTGGTCTCGGTGTCTACAATAATTACAGTATGAGCATTTCTTTATTCTTACCGACAGTTCGACTATTCGGTCAATGGACCACTCAGAGTAATTCCTTAATTGAAAACGCTAATTTTTCAAAACGCTCATATACCATCACCATGGATTGGGTCCTTTAACATTGCTCGATCTCAGGCAATGAGAAAACGGAATGGAAGGATAAGATTGGCTCCAGGGTGCCAAATTTTCACAGTAATTGAAACAGAACAGCGCGAACTCGACCATTTCTGTGCAAACTATTCACAATAATTGTCGATTTTTGTCACTTAACTTACTCAGTCGATTCGGAAACAATATGAAATCGATCGAAAAACATCTTGATAATTACCCATGATTATAGTTACGCTTCGTACCAAACTCTGTTTGGCATAAGAAATGCGTAGAGCACCATTAACTGTACTGTGGCCAGCAAAAATAACACCCTTAGAATGCCGGCAGGGTACCCACGAAATTGAAATGATAGTATCTCCGTCAATTATGGAGCATTTTGTATGATGTTTACAAATATTCAATGTCCTTTTTCTATTGACAAACGATTATCGAGCAGGATATGCTATGAACTTCATGAGGCCTAATCTGAGTTGTACAAAATACTCTGGACATGAGGAAATCTTATTGAAGAATGTTGGCGTACTGCAATCTCATTTATCAGTTTTTGACACGTGTCGATGTCAGAGTTTGATTGTCCTACGTTCTCTGGTTTTGTTGACCGCCATTTGTTTGTTTCTTGTTTCTAATTACCTATATAGCAAGTATTATCAGGAGTCCAACTTCAGAGCTACATTCTCTTCCATCTGATTAATTTGTGCCAATTACGACAATAAGAGGTTGTACAAATGTAAAACCATAGTGAAAAAATACTCATAATTACTGCTCTTTCTACCTATGTGGCACCCGAGCCTGTCAAATAATCAAACCAGAGCTGCGCAATATCTGTCCTGTCAATTGATTACTGATATTGCAACTTTATCACTAGCATTGTTAAACGATGACTATCAAGGTGATAATAACAGGCAACGACTTAATATTAACCCTAGAGGGGATACCTGGGGTCCATTGGACCCCAGGCGCCTTTCAGTGCTCGTTTTTGATGGAACACACTCAGCGAGGTGACGAAACTGAGGCCATGAAGGTATCTCTTTTAGGGTTAAACACCCTGCAGATCACTATATTTCAATCAAGCAGATATTTTAGTGCTTTTAGCCAAAAAAATCAGCATTTTAAAGACTTTCATGCAATACTTGTTAAATTGTACTACGTACTACATTCTAAAATGTCATCAAGGCTGAAGCAAAACTTGACAAGGGCCTAACAACATTGATAAACAATGACTTTACACGTCGGTACTGAACCCACATCAGCTAATTCTCATAGACTACCGTGCACCCTTATTGGCTCGCTTGTTGGTTTGAACGACACCTGATGCGACCCATTGGGGTTCATTTCCTATTTGAACTTGGTCACACTAAAAGCATTGGGGAAATTGATTTGTTTCGATCCTGCGTTTAATTTTATACTGTTTCATGCATAGAATGACGTTTTGAACAAATTTTAGTTTCAACGATTAACACATTAGGGGTACTCACTAAACAGATTAAATTGCTGCGTAAGCCATGATTTTCTTTATTTGAAGTGTTTCATGATTTTGCGAATGAAATAATCAAAGATTGTCTTGGTGATCGCGGCGTTTAATCAGTTTACGCTGTTAAGTGAATCCTCCTATTAAAATGTGTTCAGATGAGAAGATGAGAAGAAATGTGTTCAAATTTAGGCGAAAGATGCAAGTGTGGTTACACCTTTTAGCATTAGCATTAAGCAAGTGGAACAAATTCGTAGGTGGTACAGTCCTAGACCGCTGTTATAAGTGTTGCCTCCTTCCCGGCCGTTACCAAAACACAGAGACTTGGGGCTAATCACTGACTCTTAGACAAGATTGACGCAATCCTCCAACGGCCGAGGGTTGTCCTGGCCACGTCCTTGCGACAGCTGAGGGATGGGAGAAGAAAATTAGTTGGACACCTTTGAAAGGCGTAGTTACCTCTACGTCCTCTCAGGCCTAGACGCCACGGGAATTCGGGTGTTGTTAGTGGAAGGGTCACGTCCATAGGATACGTTTGGTCAACGTTTAGGCACCAAAACGATATGCAGGAACAGCCTCACCAAACTATACGAATTACAGTATTCTTGAGACGCAATTTCTAATTTACATTTGCGTCTTTCGGACATCCAGCAGCAATAGCACCAAAAATTACACGGAAATCGCGCAAAAATGAAGACGAATTCCGGCACCCTGACGGGAATAAGATAACCTCTCACCAATCGCGAATTATTCTACTTAACACTACGCGATCCGTTAAAACGTCAGGTAAGAGAAATATGTTGAACTCCGAAGATCAATCTGCACTATCAGCCGTACGCGCCAACTTGTGACGTAGTTAGGGGGACAAAGCTCTTCAAAATTGAACAAAATGCAACTTTTTTCGGCCAAATGAACTAGTTTCAACGTGAATAGGCCTAATTAGGATTGCATCGAGTATAACAGTATAATATTACCATTGGTTTTGAGAAGCCTTAACACCCCCCCCCTCAACTACGTCACAAGTTGGCGCGTATGCTATCAGCCGATTCTCAATTCGGCCGGCCATATTCAAAATAGCGTGGAGCAAAGAAAACGCGAGACAGTTTTTCTCGTAGATGCTGCAGTATTCTCTCAAAATCCTATATGGTTGTGGTAAAAACGCAATTGGTGCGAGCTCGTGCTTTCTGTTCCAGCTTTTTTCTTTGTGCTAACAGAGAGAGCTGATAAAATAATCACATATTTAACATACGTTTTAAACCTTCTACTGTCAAGTGCCCCATACAATGCATAGGTTTGCGTGTGCGTGACACTAGTTTGACACATTTTCCATGGGAAAACTGTCAAAAAACGCAAACCTCGACGGAACGGACGCTATGTGTTCCAGGCTTCAGAGGCACGAGCTTCCGGTTTAGAATGACTTTAAAAATGCTGACATAAAAAGGCTTTCCAGTCTTGTCAAAATTTAAATAAATTTAAAAATTTAGATAACAGAGACAAACAGACGTAACACCTTGAACGATTTTCATGGAAATCCATCGCCCAGTTCACACTACCATCACCTGGTGGAAAAGTTGCACGAATCACTATGTTGTGCAATATCGTCAACAGAAGGCGCTAGTGTGAAACGTCAAGCGCATAGAAAAACGATGCGCGCGCCTCTAGTTGTGAAAGTCACAACTATGAAAATTTAAAATGATCGTTAAAAGCGTGGTCAATGGAAATTTCGCAAGTGTTACGTCTGTGCTGTTATTGTAAATTTGTCCGACGTTTCGGTAACATTTGGTACCTTCATCAGGGACTCAATTGTTGCATATGTTTCATCCAGTCTTGTTCTGTTGAACTGTTATTTGCATGTGGGTTCAGTTTTCACTCGGAATCGCAACAGCTAATCGTGTCTTGTTATCTGTGGAAAGCTTTTTCCGGAATTTTATCCTTTGTTTTTGTGAAAAGATTACCGATTGATTACCGATCGGTGCAGGATCAACGATGCAGGAATTGTAATGTAAGTTTTCTTAATTTTCCTCGTACCTTCGTATCTTCCTGCCTGCCACACGATATACATACAATGATCATTGACAGAGAAGACTCTTTGCCAAAAACTCATTAATAAGTGCTTAAAGTACACGGAGAAATAGACTCGGTATTATGTCAAGAAGAAGAAGAAGTTTTGGTTTTGTCTAATTCCAGCAAATTTGCGGCATCTGTGCCAAAACATTTGACTCAAGTATCTGTCGATAATAACGCCCAACAACCAGACAACAGTAGCACTCGCCCAATTCCGAACCAATAAATTTCTCCGAATTTTATGTTTTATTCAAAAATCGACATTAATGAATGAATGTCGGTGGCGCGGTTCCACGCATTTCGCAACACTCATAAATCTTCCTCAGCAGAGCAGCCCGCCGAATCAATTCCGAACCCACACACAAAAGCGAACGTCCTGCTTCTCCATTATCTCCACTCCCCCACCACCACACCGACCTGACCGTTCTCAATGGGTGGCTTTTTTCGTTCATTTTTCTTCTTTTCAGCCAGGGACCCCAAAACAGAGACTCAAACCAAACTCGACCAAATTGGGGGTCCCCCATCCTTGCTATGGTTGTGTCTTGTCATGGAAGAAGATCATGTTCGCCTCGATCTTTTTTTTTGGTGAACAAAAGCCATACCCTGCGCTGTCGATCAGATTTTTTTCGTGTTTTCTCCTTCAGCACGAGAAAAAAAAGACGGTAAATTAATATCTTTCAACATCCTTTTTTCTGGTTCATCTGCTGCTGCGTTGCGCGCTCGCCTTTCCGTTCGTTTCGTTCGATGTTGAGCGAACGTTTGTTCAGCATCAACTTTTGGAAAGGGCGTAAATGAACACTCCTAATTTGTTAGCGATGTTTTGCAATGTACAAAACAGCCTTTGGAACGTAGTTTGAACTTTGGTCTGAATAACTTCATATCGATCTGCGTAGAAGTACCGTATCGATACTGATCTACAAAGTATTTCTGAAAAGTTAAGCGTGATTTTTCCCTCAATGCTTTCTATCCGAACCGCACCTCGCACACATAGGCGCAGAACGAACCGTTTTAGTAGAAGCGCAAAAGTAGTTGTAGTCTCTACGCGCAAACAACAACAGCAGCAGCTGCAAATATGTCGAGTCCTAGTAGGCACCATAGGTACAGAGCTACGACGAAGGGTCCCACTGCAACACAACCACCATTCCAGTCGATTCGTTCGTTCGTTCAGGTCCACCGTTCTATCGAAGCAACCACCCCGCACACACCGTTTTGATACGAGAGCTCTTGTGTGGTAGTAGCAGCGCGATGAACTACATTCTGGATCTGGACGAACGAACGAACGACCGAACCGAAAACGACAACATATGGTCATGGTGCGCGCGGCAGCCTGTTAACGAACGGCGACTATACGTAAACGCAACTAGGTGGTGCGGTGGTGGGTATGTGAACGCGAAGGATGATCGCACAAACCGTCGCCGACTGTGGAGAGTAGACAACGACGTCAACTGACACCGTCGAGCTGCACTGCCGTGCAGCATGTGTGCCAGGCGATGACGAGGGGGAGTTTTCAAGTGGGCCTTTTAAATTGCATGCATGTGCATCATCATCGTCAACGTGGACTACGTCGATGTGGTGAAGCGCGGGACGAGGTAAGGGTTCAACAGGCTCTCTCGCACAGGAAGGTGGTTTATGTGGTGCACGGCGTTTACCAGGAAGATATAAAAAGTATGCTTCTGGATGCTCCTGTCTGTACACGCTAATGACTGTCGGGAGGGATGCGCGGGGATAAGAGACTAGGACGGGGTCTTCGAACAGGACGAGAATGGTGAAATTATGGGTTGGGCCCTCGCAGTGGACGGTTGACACGTTATGACAGAATGGAATATACGGAAAGTTTAGGGTTACACCGGGATCGGATTTTGTGAATCAAAATGAATAAACAGAAATGAAATTTACGAATGCGCTAGATAAAGGAAGGTTGTGTGCTGTTTGGGGTCTAATTTCAATGACAATTTGGAATGTTGATGTGCATTTCTTGAGACTCAATTAGACGGTCCTTTGTGGATGGATTTCGAACGGTTTGAGTAATTTGAAACCAAACCAATTTATGTTTTTATTGATTCCTCACAATTTCAGTATTTCGAGATCTGATTAATCAAAATCTAAATGTGTGTACGAATTATTCGATATCCAGTGCTATAAAGGGTTGAAACAAAGAATAAAAATATCAAGAAAGCCCACTCCGCTGATGCTCTGGGGGACACTACCGCAGCGCTATCTGCGGATGAAAGTTCAACCTCCATGCGGTAGTGTGCGTTACTTATTGTATGCGGATACCAAAACATACGCACACCACCTTCTCTTATAACGAATCACGAACACTGTTACATAGAGCTTCCACCTTGAAACGCTTAGAGAGCGCCACTTATCTTGTTACTTGACGTTTACATATATAAAGACAAGAGAGGGCATTCTTTCTATTTTTATTCTTTGGTTGAAATCTACTTCGTCATATGCGTTAATTTCCGTCAAATCAGACGGGAAACTGCCAATAATATCAGATATTCCAACCTACCTCTGTCATTGGCTCATTAGATGAAAGCAAAAAGATGTAGACTATCAATAACCAGCCCCTATAACACTTCTCAATTTCACTGCACTCACAACTAGACTATTTTTATCGTTTCGCGTACGACGAAGGCAACCGCACCAAAGCAGCAGCTAGCCGAATTGTTCACTGCTCACTTTTCACTTTGTCAGATTCACTTGTTAAACTCATCTTCAATCCACACCCCACAAAAGCTTTTTGGCAATCCAACACGCTAAGACCGCTCACCACTAAAGTGCATAATTTGTGCGGCAATCTAGCTAGGTTTACTAGTGACCTTGGTAAACAAAAAAAATAACGAAATTTCGCATCTAGAAGAGTGTACGAGCTGTTTTTTAGAATGTGTAACTGTTGCACATTTTTGTGTGGTCTGGTAATTATGCATTTATGAGTAAGCCTTACCCAACTAACGATTGCCAGCCGCAAACAAGCATGCATGCTGAATTTTTGCTTTATAATGGTAATTATAGCTGAACTAAAATATGCTGTACACATTCTATTTCTACTGAAAAAGTAGCCAATTCTTTAGCGGTGTTGAGATAATTCCATATTCTGAATCTGCATGCAAAACTGAGCCGAAATCCAAATTTTCATGAATTTTGGTGCCCGGGAACCTATTTTAAAATCAATTTGAAGTTTGTATGGCAGCGATTTGTCCAATCACCCCTCGTCGCATTTTGTATTGGGTGGAGCTGTCAAACAGTTACCCAGCTGTCAAAAGGTGATTTCAAAAAATCTCTTTGAAATTGATTTTAGGTACCAAAATAAAGTTCTAAAAATCTGAAGAAAAATCACAGTGGCTCAGAAAAAGGTGCTCTTTCGTATAAAATCAAAAAATCGATACATTTTTCTTAATTTAAAAACCCAATTTCGTATTGGTATTAACAATGATAATTTAAACCAATTTTCAATCGTTTAATAAATTTTTTATTCGATTCGTAGTAATTCCTTTACAACATAGTTTAACAAGACTTTTTTTCTGTTTCTTGTTAAGTTCATGTACAAATTAGCACATGTATATGTATAATGTGTTTTTCATAAGTCAAATAAGCGCTTTCGTTTCATCATACTTCGACTCAGGGTACATGATGAAAAACACGTGTTTTTACTGGACAACATCTGAATTAATAACCACTGCTGGATAGGAGTCGAAGTCTGATCGTTATTAAATCACGGGAAGTTTATGTTTTGATTTGAGCGCTGCAATTAATCATTTCTAGGATGGCGCAGATAAGAAGGCATGCGGCTGGTAATTGACGAGTTTCGAGTTCGAATCTGATTTTAGGTAAATTTATGTGTAGTTATTATTTTACAATAGTTGTTCACAGCATTAAGTTCCAATCATAAACTCTCGTGGAAATTGAAATTTTTAGCATTTTTTTTTAATTTTTAATCATTTTTGCTAAAGTTGAATAACAACTTTATTATATAGTTGTAAAACGATTTAACAACCAACAGTTCAGTTGGTATATAACACTATTCTTTATAGTTTCTCCAAATGTGTGTGAACAAAACCCGAAGAAAGGTTGTGCCTGAAAATTATCCTAATGTTACTCGGCATCATGCTGAATCAATTCGTCGTAAAGGTGCTTGTAAAAATAAGTGTTTGTTAGTTGGGTACACATTTTAAGTGCTGAGTGGTTTTAGCGTGAAAGTTGGATTTCACTGTTTTATAATGCAACAAAAACTGTTCAAATAATTAAATAAGTCATGTTTTCCCGTCGGTAAAATGTAAACAACAAGTTGTTTTCGTCTAGAGAGGATGTAAACAAATGTGTGCGTGGATTTTCTGCATACGAACCATCGCATTTCACAACCTCAGAGAAAGATTTCTTCATTGCACTGTGATGGTGTATTATGATCTGGTGGGTAAAAATATTAATTGAAATATTTTAGTCGTCATTCCATACCAAGCTTCCTGCTCAAAAGTACTATGAACACACGAATTGATTTGGTGAAATCACATAAAGTTATTCTTGTAGACTTGAAGGACTTCATTATAGGACAGTTTGGATGACCCTGAATGTCCCAAAGGGTTATAATAATATCAAGTAGACTTCAGATTGGTCCGATATACACGGTTAAATATGCAACGTTACTCAGTTATAGCAGATGAGGCTGCTGTTACGAATATAGACCTGAAGTTCTGAACTCCAAGGTAGTTTGGCTGACCTGGAATATCCCAATAGTGTCTCTATATAACATTGTAGATTTCAAGAGTTTCGCGGATCCCAGTAAATATATAATGTAATATAATGCTATTATTTATGGCTAGAATACATAACATTATTCTTGTAGATTTGAAGGACTTTACTACATGACAGTTTGAGTCCAGAATATCCTTTTCGGGACGGAGCCCAAAAAAGTGAAATTTCCATAGAAAATGCTAAAGTTTGGCTCTCCAGAACCCTTAGTATTTCTAACAAAACAACACTTTTTCTTCCCCATTTGAAAGAACTACTCTTTATCTTTCGATTTCTAGCTTTGCCAACCTAGAAAAATCAGAAATAAAAAAAAATGCGACAGATAAAACTTTTTCATGTTTTATGGATTTTGTTCACTTTTTGTTTAAATTGTTGTGGCAAATCTCACATGCAACATAAACAAAAGTTTGTTTGCACACGAACAAGTACAAGTGATGGGTCAATTATTCAAACAATATACATTACATAAAACAATAATTAAACAGATGAAAAAAATATCTAAATCTGTTGTTGCTGAACAGCACAATTATGCTGGTTCGTCACGAAAGGGATATAAACACTTTTTGATATTCTTGACGAAGGTTATATGAATACGTATGAACGTAACCCACCAATAAATTCAGCTTTTAGAACAACTGGTATGCCAATTAATTCGTTTCTCCAAACTTTATGGTGTTCAGGATGTTCTATGTTGCCAGTGATGTCTCGAATACAAATATTCCCATTTTTTCTTAACAGAGGACTTAATTTGCATCAACTTTGCTGAAGACAGGATTCTGTTTTATTTATTGTGTGAATTTATACCGTTTCTATGTTAGGGTCATACGTAACCCCTCCGACTCCAAAGGGAGAATCTCTAAATTCCTTCCTTCAGGTAGTTCTCGATGTGCTCTGCCATAAGTTCTTCCAGAAATATTACCTAGAATTTCTCTCAAACAACTCTTTGCTCAGCAGCTCAAGTTGATTTCTGGATTTCTCTCCTCATTGAACAGTCCAAATATTAGGCTGATGCACTTCCCTTGGCTCAAGGGAGTAGAATTTTCGAGCAGACGAGCTGAAGTTCACCGTGTGGCAATTTTCATTCACTTGCCTGCATATTCATATTCAGCTGCTCGATACTCGTTTGTCAACTGAATGAAAGTCAATGAATATTTGTAAACATCTTACAAAGTGTTGAATTGCTGATAAAACATTAACGTTTTGATTACATTTAACGGTGTTTTACACAGATCTTTTCCCATTTGATTGTTGTGGAGTGGTTTTGGAAGGAATCGTAGCCATAAACGTAGGTAATTATGAAGATGTTTCTCGATCGACTTCATATTCAATGACTACGAATTGACTGACTGTGTGAAGAGGGAGAGCGAAAATGAATTTGTTTGTTTTGAATATTCAGTGCAGAATCATTCAAATTCGTGCTGTTTTCAGTCAATCACTATGAACATTTTGCACCCTGCCCTTGAGTTCTCCCTGCAATACTTTTACTAAAACCAAACTTTCTCAGAAGTTTATAAGAATATACTTAAGAAATTTCTTCCAGTCAACCAGAAGTTCCCGAATCAGTTTTATTTTGAAATTCAACGAACAATTATTTTTTTTTAATATAAGTTTTCTCCGAGGTCTCTCTCTTCTTTATGTTCCATAAATTTCACTTTAAATCTTTCAATATTTGGCAAATGTTTTTAATTCAATTCGAAGTTGTGTCAACCTTCCTTCAAGAATATATTCTAAACTTCTGTCGAATGGCTTCAAAAATTACAACTAAGCCATCAAAAATTGTGTACCTGTTCTGCTAGAATCTTTTTTGAAATATCTAGGTTTTGAGTACACCAAAAACCTCTGCTAGTTCAACTAACAATGCTCACAGAATTTTCTTCAGGAAGTATGCAGCACCGGACTTGGAATCACGTGGAACAATGTAAAAAAAACGCGGAAACAGCAGAAAAAACGCTGCCTGGAAGATGCGGAGTGCGAACAAATGGAATTGCTGTACCGTTCACTGAAGAAACACGGAAGTTCTACCAGAAGTGCGAGCCGAAATGTGTAGGAATAGGGACGGGAGCATCTTGACGGACGGACGTGAGGTGATCGATAGGTGGAAGCAACACTACGACGAACACCTAAATGATGCGAAGAGCGCAGACATGAAGGTCCAAGGCAGCGGAAGAAATGACTACGTCAGTACAGCAGGGAGCAACAACGAGTCAACTCCCACGTTGAGGGAAGTTAAGGATGCTATCCAGCAGCTCAAAAACAGTAAGTCAGCTAGCAAGAATGGTATCGGAGCGGAACTCATCAAGATGGGCCCAGAAAAGTTGGCCACCTGCCTGCACCGGCTAACAGTCCGGATCTGGGAAATCGAACAGCTACTGGAGGAGTGGAAGGAAGGGATCATATGCCTCATCGTCAAGAAGCCGGACAAGTTAGAGTGTGAGAGCTTCCGAGCGATCACAACTCTGAATGCCGCCTACATTCCCCTGCTCCCAGATCATCTTCCGTCGTCTTTCACCTAAAGTGAATGAGTTTGTGGGAAGTTATCAAGCCGGCTTCGTCGATGGCCGCTCGACAACGAACCAGATCTTCACCGTGCGACAAACCCTCCAAAAATGCCGCGAATACCAGGTCCCAACGCACCACCTATTCATCGACTTCAAGGCGGCGTACGACAGTATCGACCGTACAAAGCTATGGAAATTCGCGAGAATGCCGTAGAACAACCCTGCAAAGCTGGTGTTCGCAAGAGACGGTCCGGATGGTACAAAAAGACCTGGAGAGCAGCGTGCAAGATAAGCGGACAAGGTTTGCGATTCGATTGGAAACAATCAAAACTAATTGTGTAAACTTGAGAATACGCATATTTTCATGTCCCTCTTCTCATTTCCTCTACTGTAACAGCAGTCACTATTTGCAACGGGCGACATGTGAGTGATCTAACACGATGATGGATGAGATGATAAACACAATGGATCGCAATCCAGAGAGTGTTTCACCGACGATGATCATCGTCTGCTCTGGCTGCTGTGATCATTTGACCAGTGCGCGCGATATGTATCATATCTTTTTCGCGCCCGGCCAGCCCCGGCATGCGTTATGAATTAATTTGAAAGATAATATTGCTCATCCGGGATGCATTGCAAGCTCTGCGGCTGCGCGTCCTATAGACGCGCAGTTATTTGGCGCGCAAAACGAATTGATAGAACGCCGTTCAGAGAGGTTAATCGAGCGTGTTGGTTCATCCAGGATCTCGCTAACCGGAGACGTTGTTGGGTGGTCGTAGGTCATTGCTTTCACTTGACATCTGCGTGCGCTGGGTCACCGAATGTCTGACGAGGGTCTCCGAATGCACCTTGTCAGGTCCGAAAGTTCATCTTGCGATTGCGAGCGCAACCTTTCGCCGCGGCGATGCGATGCGCAATCAAATCCGCATCGGAAAACGCTCCACGACATTGATTCGAGTCCGCAATTGGACAACCTCCCGCGCGATCGCGAATGTCATCAATTTGACAGTGCGGTAGTCCTTTCACTCGCGTCGTCCGACGAAGCCATCACAGGCTTCGAAGACGAAGCGAAGTAGTAGTAGGCGGTGGCTGCGACGGCAGCGGCGATTATCATCGCTACGCGAGCGCAGCTAGCTGTGAAGTTGAAAATTTCGTCGTTTTTATGGCTCGTTACCTCACTTGAAACAACAATACCGATTAAAAGGCGTCCGTCGCAGCCCGGTATAACGCGCCGACGCCGAGGCGGATGGTGGCGTTGATGAGACCCCCCCGTGCGGGACGGGGGGTCTATTAACGAAATTAATTAAATCTTTACCCAACTGCTTTGCTGGCGTTCGGATTGAACCTGATTTCGGGAAACAGATACCAGAGGTTTGTGTGGGAGACGAAGAAACAAGACAAACATTGCATCACAACAACAACAGTAGCCGGGGTTGCTATAAAATCGCGTTTTCTGCTGCAAGCAGCAGTTGCCATAATTGCTACTGCCAAATTTCTTCGCGCTTCGTTGGCGTACTAAGCACCGTACCGTTTCGCCGCATCGCGTTCGTTTCGGTACTTTGTGTACAGTCAGTGAGTGAGAAGAAACTCGGAATGTGCGCGAGCGGGGGAGTTTGGCGCGTGAAGAAGTGGAGCGAGCGCCGCAACGATCTGATGAAAATCAACAACACTGGTAGCGGCGCTGCGCTTTCGGAGCAGATTGGGCGCCGCCATAATTGTGCCGGTAAATTTGATGTTCCTAATTATAACAATGTTTTGAAGTTAATTAAATCGGCAAGTTTTTCGGATTTGACTTAATTAGCAGTGTGCGCGGGTCGGAAACAATGGGGGGTCGGACAGTTGGGAAATCGTGTAAAATGTTTGAATTTGAGGTTATGCGTGCAGCGTGTTCAGCAAGTGGTGCACCTAATGCTGGGTTTTTGGAAACAGCATGTTTTTTTCCCTGTCAGACGCTCAAATTCTCCGCACTGACAACAGTATGAAATGACACCAATAAAAACAAACGACCCACAATAAATTAGAGACGGCGGGGCCACATGTGACATGTGTGTGGATTCAGCCGAATTCAAGCGCTGCGCGTCCGTTCTGAAAGGGGAGACCAATCCAAACAACCGAGCCGAACTCATTCAAATGATTCTGGACAATCGCACGGGACGCGACGCAGGAACGGGGCAAAAACTACAGTTATTTAGTGAGATTGTAGCGTGCTTGACATTTCTGTCGACGCGTTTAGTGTCAGAGCGCTGCGCGCCGAGGGGTAATCTAGTAGGCAGTGTGTGGCGGCATTTTTGTTTTGATGCTTTGTGTATCGATAACGAAACGGCACTTGACTCTGCGTATAAAGGAAGGGAAGGAAGGAAGAGACGAGAAGGAGAACCGGAGACTCTTGAGAGTCATCAACGTTTCAGGCATTTCGTTCGCTACTAATCCCGGAGAACAGCAGCGAGCGCATCAACTGTGTGGTGGTTGTACAACTCAATTGGAAAATTACTATAAACAATCTGAAACTATTAATGCGCTATGGCGCGAGGAGGACGCTAGTGCGACTGTGCCGCTTCCAAAGCATGCAAGAAATGTCATCCGACGCGATGTCGTTTTTCTCTGCGACTGAAGTCGATCGCAGGATTCATTAAAATCGATTAAATAATTGCCCGGCACAATGATCGACGATTGAGACATAAAACTGAATGCCAAGTAGGCATTGGTAATGGCTTAATTGATGTCGCGTCGTCAAGCACTGATGATGACGGTACCGCTGTCAACAAACGATCGCAGTAGTCACCTAAATTCACCGGAGCATAAATCCGATTACTTAGATCTCTCAGCGTTCAACCGCATTCGGACGTTCTAAATAAAAGGCGGATGTGGTCAGTTCGGATTCCCATGTGAAAGTTGACACCGCACAAGGCCGAGCGAGCGAACGATCCAAAAATATATGGGACTCTCCCCCGAAGCGTAGATGGGCTTTCTTATCGCGGTAGCGGTTAGCAGCGGTGCGAGAGATGTCGCCTTCGATCGTGCAAGAGGGGGCGCGTGGGCGTGCGAAATAGTAGCCTACGCTGATAAGACCCATTCATTCAAACGCGACTTGTCACGACACGCTCGGTTGCAGCAAGATCGGAGCACCGCTACGATTTTGACAGAAGATCGCCATAGCTCGATCCGCGCGCAGCGGCGCCGCTGCCAATAGGAAGGAAGGAAACGAGGGGCTACCGGAGGTCGGCAAGTGGCGTTAAAATGTTCGCGAGCAAACATAATTATCATACAGCCATGAATGGACCGATCGCGACCGGGCGTTGTTGCGGTCCAGCGGTGCGGCGCAGCGCAGCGAGCGAAGAAAGCGAGAGCAATTAGTGATTAGAGCAGCAATATTTTGTAATTAACAGTTGGGAACCGTGTGAAAATGCGAGCAGCTTCTTGGGGCGTTCCCAACGGCGGCGACGCGTCGCTGATATCCGGCATGGTGACAGATCGACGATATCAACCACATTCAACATAAACAGTATATCGCTTGCCACTTCTTATGACAGCGGCGGAGGAGAGATGAATGAACGATCGCATATGCGTGCATAGATCGCATAGACGCACTGGGAACCGGCTTTTTTGTGTTCTGTTTAAAATTCACCACCGTCGAATGTTTGTCACGCGGTCATTAATGCACAGAGAAGCCAACGACGAGTCAATAACTATAAACGATCCTCTGCCTTCAGCAGACAAACAAGGCCCTGCGCACTTGACGGTGGCAGAGGGATGCTCAAATGTCGTTATGTCTGATCAATACTTGATCGCACGTCAAGCTTTCCAACTCGTTACATTATCGAAGTTTGATTGGAAAGCGATCACTTTCGAAGGACAATGTCAATCGAGGTGTCAATAGGGTCCTATATCTAATGGAAAAACCTGTTTTTATCGATCAATACGATCAAGCATGGTATTTATTCTGATCGCACTTCTCCCAAACTCGAAAAACGGAAAATGAGAGAAAAAAAAACAAACATGTAAACAATTCTAGTTTGACATATGGGGTAAACATTGACGTGAATACGACTGTTTTCACACTGGGGATTCAAAAAAGGCTTCTGTTATGTACACGATAACAAAAATTCACTCAAATCATGAGTTTAAAACAAGGGGTTGGACCACCGACGAACCGACGTGACAGCTAGAACAAATAAATTCAAATTTGTTGTCCCCGACGCCATGATGAAAACTGGCCGAACACTATCGCCGCCTCTATAACGGTTCGCGTTGTTTTGATAGCTTGACTCCAAACCCCTGTGTATTCATATAGGAAAAGGTTCGCGCCTGTGCTGATTTGACAGAAGCGTTCGCTCGCTTTGCTGGTCGACCGTTAAATTTAGGGGGGACACTTTTGAAACACCACTGTCACGTCGGTTCGTCGGTGGTTGGACACTATTTTAAAACATTAAAAAATATTTAAAAACCTGACAATTGACAAATGAGCGGTAAGGATGACAGCAAAACGATTAACCGATTTGTCACATCGTATGCCACCTGTCAAAAACGTCACCTGACAGAATCGCGATCGTACTTTGGAACACCCCTACTTCAACATGCGCTGCTGCTGCTATGTGAATGGAATACTCAAAAATGCATGAAAAAGCATTGGATGGAAAATGAGAGAAGCAGTTGCGGAGACATAAAAAAAGCCAAACCGATGATGGAAAAACTGAGAGAAAAAAGTATGCTCCAACAACAACGATGATGGCGCAAAGCTGCGCGAAATGAAAACAAACTCGTGGGAAAATGTCTCGCCGCCGCCGCCAGTTTGTGTTATGGATGGCATTGCTCGTCGAGTCAGTCGCGAGTTCTGTCTTCCTACCTACTCGTTTCGTCGTCGTCGTCGCCTACTGTAGGGCACCAATCTGGATGAAATTAACATTTTTCCTAACTGCTTTCCATATGTCCCCCACTATGCAATGGGTTGCTTGGATGGGTTGTTTGTATCGTTGATCGTCGGGTGATTTGGAGCAACACTGCTGATGGCTGGTGGAATGTTGGATCGGGCGAAAGTGTTGATGGACGACGAGAACGGTCATGACTGGGGAGATGTTTTCCGAAGGAAATTGTCGCCACCATGTGAAATGAGTGACGAGAGCCGTATTTCGTTGGGCAGCTGTGTGTGGAATTTCTCAATGGACCGATCAGCGTTTGTGAATGAAAGCGGTTATGGAATCTTTAACGATGTGTTTGAAGTCTGCAAGGGATAATGACTGCCAGACGGTCCAGTTCTGTCACTTCTGTCAATTCGAATTGCTTGGAATGTTTTCTTCGAAAGTGAAAATTGAGCTGAACCGTGAGATCTAATCCAGATTTAGCTTTCGGTCAGCTTTCTGCCCAAGTTTAATATCAAGGAACTTCAATGGCCATCGAGTCCTTATCAAATGTTGGCCTAGAAATGCTGTCATTTACTCTTAGGGATGCATGGAGGTTTTTTTCAAAAAGTCACAACACAGAAAAACTTACATTCCATCACTAGTAATGGAAACAATGAGCGTGGCCGGCAATAGAAGTTTTCATGTCTTTCATGCTCATAGCCGTTTCATGCGGTAATATTTTTGTTTACTAATGTTCATGCAAGTCGCTTTGAAAATCTTCTCGATAAATCGCCGATTTCGTCAATGTCGACTTTGAAAAGCATAATAATTGTCGATAATAACCCAACGATACGGTTGACAGGTGTCACCATCTTTTATAAATAATCGAATGTTTACATTCATGATTTCCCAACTTCCAATTGTCAACAGCAGTGTGCGCTATAAATTGGCTGTACTGTTTTGCTGAAATTCGCCAACTTCAGCTGTTTTCCTCATTCGCCGAATTCGGACCGACTTTGCATACCGGATTAGTCGAATTGGAACTGACGTAAGCGTCGTCGCCTAGCGACCAAAAGACATCAATTCGTGGCATGTGTTCCACAATCGTTTTGCGGGTAATTTAGACTACAACGCAGGTAAATAGCTCGCTTCCTCCCGGGCGTACACTCCAAATCAAATGTTTGTCCGAAAAGAAAAAAAAAACTCCAACGTCCTCTCCGCAGGTTTGTCGCACTGCTTGGCGTTTTTCCTCAGAAAAAATACTACGAAGTACGACCGGTCGCGCTAATGACTTGCGCGTCATGTCCGCGCAGCTCACCACACCCCGCCTGCTGTGTATGATGTTACCGATAAAATGTTGTGTGCCTTATTTAAATATCAATTTCCTGATATTTACTTACTAAACAGTAAAGCCCCATCCCTCTCTCGCCATCAAGCGGAATCGGTCGGTTCAGTCGGTATAATATGTTCCTGTCCACGCTCGTAGCGAAGCTCTCCGTCCGATGCGACTCACTTTTGGCATGAGCTCAGCGTAACGTGCGCCCCGCTCGCGCCATTCTAGTTGCGTTGCGGTAAGCCCCCCGTTCCGGGTTGGACACATCGCGTCGCGTTGCCTCGCGACGAGGGGTACAGCAGCGTGCGCGGAGAAAGAACAGTTAGAAACTGATCCGATTACAGCGCAGATAGCGCGATTCATCGATCGCGCGAGAGTGCATCGCCGCGAGGGGTAATCGAGCCGAGTCGTCGCGCATTATTTGACATTTCCGATTGGAACTCTTCTGTTTGGACACGTGGCACGCTTTGATTGTTGGTTAAACGGCTTCCCACACCGAAAAGTGCATGAAATTACCTTGCGCTGATTGCGGCTGAAATGCGCCGGGCAAATTCGGCACACGAACTGCCTACTGAGATTGATCTCGCGACTAGCGAGGGGCAAGCCATTTGCGCGTCATCGCAGCAGAGAGCGCGTGTTGCGCGGGATCACACGAGAAAATGAAACTGATGAAAAGAAGGTGAATTCAAACCGGAGCGAAAGTCTCCCACAATAAAATGCTCCGCGCAGAAGATGGACCGCTTCGCGGAGAAGGAAAAGGGGGAAGCTTTATGCTATTATAAACATGGAAACAAATTGTTTCGACAGTCAAACAAGCCGTGATATGGTCTCGAAGCCGAGGCGGCGGCGAGCGTGAGCGATCGAGGAGTGCGGCAAGCAGCGGCGGCGAAGTAGAAGAAAAACAACATTCATTTAATGCTTCGGCGGCGGCGGCAATGACGGCGGAGCGGCCAATCTTGGGCGTATCTCGAGCTCAGGTTGGACGGGGACCAGTCCAATAGTTGTTGTTGCAGAGTGCACCATCATGAGAGAGTAATTACAAAACTATTCAATTAAGCTGGGCACACACATTGGTAGGTAGGTACTCCTTCGTTGTTGAGGAGTGTAGAAATATGACCAACCAGTGTAGTTGTGCTTGGGGAGCCTGTCAACCAGTTTCGCGCTGATTGCAATTACTTTGAGCGTGAGCGACTTGAGGGCGGTTTCTATGCATGAATGATGAAGTTGAAGGCTTCATTTCGTATGGAAATCGTTGCGTTAGGGTATAGTCGGTCTACCTTAATGCATAAAAATGAGATCGCTGAGGTGAGATTATTCAATTTCAGGATAAATTATTTTTTCCGTGCACAATCTGTCACTGGGATACGTTTGCGTTGGGTTAAGGGAAGTTTAGCAGAAAAGCTATCAAATTATCGCAACCAGAGCCGTACGTAACATTCTTCGCTGTGCCTAGCAAAAACAGCTAAGCTAGTATTATGACACGAAATTAAAGCTAACGATTTTCCGTGTAACACTGCATATGACAGAAGCCTGAAACAGCTGTCAGACTATCTACTAAATCAAAGATTGGCATTAATTTTGGTCCCCTTTTATGTTGTTTACATTGGTGGAAATTGATTTTAATCTTCGGTTAGAATCACCAGTGAAATCAAACAGCTTCACCGAATTCATTGAAATCTGTAGAATGAACAGTTAGCGCTCCCAAAGCGCACCGTTCGTATCAGATAGCTAAGATGGAATGACCGACTTCCAAACACCAGTCTATAATTATAAAAATATTCATCGATTCCGCAGGGGCCACTACTCAGAACAGTTCGCCACCGAAATCCGGAGGCTCTCCCCTGTGATTATTCCCCGTCAGTCGGTCGGTAGCGACTGCTGCTATCTCTCCTTCCCCGCGATTGCCATTCACCGACTACTAGATCATCGGTGTGTGGTAAGCCAGAGAAAACCTGTTTCCTGGGCAAAGGAGAAATTGATTTACACTCACTGGGTGCGTCGTACGGCCTACTCCGATTGCGCCCGCCGATCAGATATTATCGAATGTCCAGCGTTCGTTTTGAAGCGGCAGAAATGCACCACCGTGCGTGAAAGGTAAGGGGCGTAACGCCCCTTGTTTTGAAGGGCGTTCATCGATAATCGCTCGCGCGCCCGTCAATCAGTTTACAAACAAACCCGGGACAGCTGTCATAAAGCAAAACACTTCCCGTCTCTCCGACGACCCGGAGAAGAAATTGCCTTCGAAGCCCTAGCTACGCCCCCGGGCTCCGACCCGAAACCCTATCGCTCACCTAAATCGTCGCCAATAAAAATCAATT